>NW_006431911.1:847913-879512 GCF_000325575.1 Pteropus alecto | reverse complement strand
TCTCTTGAACAAAGAGAGAAGAGAAAATTTGTCTAACAAGATATATTTCATGTTTTACAATAGGAAAGGATGGTGTAATGATTTTTAAGTTGGAATGAAAATTACAAATTTAATATTATTTTAAAATCTGGTTTAAATCTTTGAAAGTAACATATAAAATATGTTTATTTGTAAACTTTTTATTATGAGACTTGTTGAACATATACAAAAGTTGACCCAGTAGACTATTGAGCCCCCAGGTAAGATCATAAGCTTCAACCGTTATCAGTTCATAGCCAATCTTGCTTTATGTATACTTCTACCTACTTTTTATACAGCTCAAATTATTTTGAAGTAAATTTCAAATATCATATCATGTAAAAGTACCTTTACAAATAGCATTTAAAAATGTCGACAAAATAAAATATAAACAAGTAGTAGGTCAACAGAATTCAAGAAATGGAATATGTCTACTCTTTAAATATTAACCTTATGGCAGAAACCGGACTTACAAAATAATGATTTAAGTATAACTTGGAAGCCGGTGAAATTAAAATGTTCTAATTGGCCAATAAATATTTATTTTGTATACGTACATATTTATATCTGTATAGAAAGAGTAATTTAAAGAATCACTGAAATTTTAACCATCATTGCTCAGAGTCGTGAGACTTTTATTTGCTTCTTTGTGCTTTTATTTTACAAATTTATGGCAATGAAATTTCTTGCTTCTGAAATGATTTTGACTATGTGCGAGCTATTATACAAAGTACCAGGTGGAGGTAGGAAGATAACATTAGATTATTTCTTGTTCTCAGTTTATGATCAGTTTGCGTCGGCTAGATCTATACATATGGAAAGCCAGCATGGCAGGCATTTTTGCTTTTTGCTCCCTTCTTTGTCCCCCCTTCTTCACACTTCCTGTGGGCGACACCCCGTTTCCCACTCCCGGTCCCTGGCTTGTATGTAAGGTGAGTGGCTTCCATGAGACATAGACTGGCCATGAGACATAGACTGGCCAATCAGCTTCTCACAGACCCTCAGCCACCATGGTGATTGGTTCAGGACAGACATGTGACCAAGACAAGCCAGTCCAATAAGAGCACAAGTGGATTCGATATAGGCAAGATGTAAGTGTGAGGCATATACTGGAAAAGTTAAACATAGAGTTACCATAAAACCCAGCAATTCCACTTCTAGTTATATACCCAACAGAACTGAAAACACACACGCACACAAAAACTTCCGCGCAAATGTTTATAGCTGCATTATTCATAATAGCCAAAAAGTGGAAACAGTGCAAATGTCCATCAACTGAACAGTGGATGAACAAATGTGGTCTGTCCATACAATGGAATATTATTTGGCCGTAAAAAGTAATGAAGTCCTGATACATGCTACAACATGGATGAACCTTGAAAACATTATACTATGTGAAAGAAGCCAGTCACAAAAGACCATAAAGATATCATTCTATTTACGTGAAACATCTAGAATAGGCAAATCCATAGAGACAGAAAACGCTGATGGTTCCCTAGGGTAATGAGCAGGGGGACGTGGGGGGAGGTGGTCTCTGGTGAGAGAATGCTAGTGGATATGGGATTCATTATGGGGGCGATGAAACTATTCGAGAATTGGATAGTGGTGACAGTTGCACAACTGTCAATAAACTAAAGCTGTTGAATTGTACACTTTGAAAGGGGTGAATTTTATGATAAGTAATTATATCTCGATCTGAAAAATGCTATGGAAATAAGAATATCTAATCCTACCAAAAGAAAGTAGATAGATCTACTTTGCCACTAAAAACCTGAAGGATTAGAGCAGGCATGTTATTCATTAATGGAAAATGCCGACGCGTTTTAAAGAACATCTGATATCAAATTAAACAATGCAAGGAAGATACAAGAATTGATTTGATAGCTTCAGCCCAAGTCACATTTCTGATTATTAGGCTCGCTTATTTTTACACCAATTTTCAAAAATGCAGCGTTCATTTTGCTGCCTTCTTGAACACTGGGTATAAAGCATAACACAGTAGTCACCCCCCAC
Source organism: Pteropus alecto (assembly GCF_000325575.1). NCBI lineage: Eukaryota > Metazoa > Chordata > Mammalia > Chiroptera > Pteropodidae > Pteropus > Pteropus alecto. Next base: position 877,481 of record NW_006431911.1, on the reverse strand, counting down.
CTCACCCTTATTCACAATTTCTCATTCCACAGTTTTAGTTACCCATGGCCAATTGTGGTCCGAAAATATTAAATGGGAAATTTCAGAAATGAAGCAATAAGTTCGAAATCGCTCTTTGTTCTGAGGAGCATCATGAAATCTTGCACCATTTGGTCTGTGCTACCAAGGATGTGACTCATCCCTTTGTCCAGTGTCTCCATGCTGTTGACGCTCCCTGCCCATTAGTCACTTCATTATTAGTTATCAGTCCTCAGATCAACCATCTTGGTATCTTAGTGCTTGTGTTCAAGTCACCTTATCTTACTTCCTGACGGCCCCAAAGCACAAGAGTAGTGATGCTGGCAATTTGGATATGCCGAAGAGAAGCCAGAAAGTGCTTCCTTTAAATGAGATGAAAGTTCTCGACTTAATAAGGAAAGAAAAAATCTTATGCTGAGGTTGCTGAGATCTATAGTAAAAACAAATTTATCTGTGAAATTGTAAAGAGGGAAAATGAAATTTGTGCTCCTTTTGCTGTCACACCTCAAACTGCAGAAGTTAGGGCCACAGCTCATAGTGAGTATCTAACACTGTATTACAAAGCCTGTCACTCACCTCGCGTCATGTCCTCACACAGGCATTGTGTCATCTCACGTCATCACAAGAAGAGCGAGTACAGTACGACACTATGTTTTGAGAGAGAGACCACATTCACATCACTTTAATTACAGTATTTTGTTATAATTGTTCTATTTTATTATTAGTTAATGTTGTTAATCTCTAAGTGTGCCTGATTTAGAAATTAAACTTTATTATAAGTAAGTACGTAGAAGAGAAAACATAGTATATTGAGGGTCCGGCACTCTCCGAATTTTCAGGCATCCACTGGGGGGCCTGGAATGTACCATTTTCATTTCGGTTCAGGATAATTACCATATGCCTTGCGCATCTTACGTACTCAATAAGCATTTGTCAACTGCACAGATAAATGATTATTTTTACGATCATATTTTCTTAAGATATTTGGTATACAGCATTGTCTTCCCCCTTAAAATGAATGGTTTCAGATGGTCATATTTCGTATTTGTCTATTTGTATTTCTCCTTTATATGCTCAGTCTTGTTTTTCTCAATTTACTTGTTCAGCTTGAGATTGAAATAATGTTCAAATATTGTAATTGTTATGTTCTTCAGTCTCTTTTTTTAAAATTTAATTTTATTATTAGTTTCAAGTATCCTTAGTCTCTTTTTAAACCGTAGGTTTTCTCCTGCCTCTTTTTTTTTTTATCCTCTTGCAATTTATTTTTTGAAGAATTTAGGTCCCTGTCCTGTAAAATTGCTCACAGTCTAGATGTTGCTAATTCGTTTATATGGTATTGTTTATTTAACACGTTCCTTTGTCCCCTCTAGTTTCTATACACTAGTAGATAGATCCAGAGGCTTGATCAGATTCAAGTTCAGATTCGGGGACAAGGCTACTTCATAGCTGCTGTTGTTACTTATATTAAGCAGCGCTTTATGTCTGGTTGTCTCTCTTGCGATGTCACCAGCCACTGATGATGATAGCATAGAGCCATTAATTCACTGGAAAAATGAAAAGTGCTGTCCGTGGTAGCCAGCCTCTAAGACAGCCCCAATGCTTTGTGCCCCCTCATATTCATGCCCTTATATGATGTCCTTCTACATTATTTTAGGGTTGATCTGCACAATCAATAGAATATGGGAGAAATGATGGTATATCGCTTGTGAGGTCATAAAAGGCAATATAGCTTCTGCCCCTCCCCCCTCCCTTGGGCCACTTACTCTGAGCAAAGCCAGCAGCCATGTCATGGGCACCACATGGATAGGAACTACACCTCCTGCCAATAGCCCTGTGAGGGAGCTTAGAACTCAAGTGTTCAGATGGCTGCAGCCCCAGCTGACATCTTGACTGTACCTCCTGAAAGATGCTGCGCCAGAACCTCTACCTTAGCCACTCCTGAATTCTTGCCCCACAGAAGCTGTGTTGTTTTAAGCAACAAAGGTAACTTATTCAGTGTATTCTAATTCTTTTGTTCAATCTTCATTTATTACTAGAATACTTTTATAAAGAGAAACTGTCCTTCAACGACTATTTGATTACTCTGTGGTACAGTTGGTACAGGAAATCATGGTTATTCTTTTAACTCAGAATTATAATCATACCATACATATGCTTTTGTAGGATATGTACATGAACACATATGTGTATAGAGAGGTAGACAGATTGATAGATAAATTTAAGGAATTTAGAGCATTTATATTTTTATAGTTTGTCCTGAACATCATATGTTACTGGTTGTGTAATATTTCTCTGAGTTTACTTAACTGTTTCTCCTTGTTGGAAATTTGATTTGTTTCCAGCGTTACTGCTAATAGCCTATCAATTGGAAATATTTTCACACAAGGCTTTTTATGACTTTAAGATTATTTTTTAGATCAAATTTCTAAAAGCATAATTGCTGAATCCAAAGTTATAGGTATTTTTAAGGCCTGATACATTTTTCTAAATTACTTGCCAAGTCTATGGTCATGCCGCCCTGAACAAGCCTGATCCCGTCTGATCTCGGAAGCTAAGCAGGATCGGGCCTGGTTAGTATTTGGATGGGAGACCACCTAGGAAGACCAGGAGCTGTAGGCCTAAAAAATAAGGGATTGTAAGCTGACAAGGTCCTTGCGATCTGTGAGGTCAACCAAGGGTTGGCTCACCTAAAACAAACAAACAAACAAGCAAACAAACAAACAAACAAATAACTTGCCAAAAAGAGAATATAGTTTCCACTGGCACCAGCAAAATCTGTGTGACCATCGCACTGCATTCCCATCAAGGATCTTCAATATTCATGCAACAAACATTTGTTAAGTGCCTACTATGTGCCAGGTGCTGGTCATAAAACAAACCTGAAAAACCTCAGTTTTCTTTATTTGTCTGGTCCAATACTACCTTACAAATTTCGTTTGAATTTTTTATATTTACTTCTAAAATATCTCCTGATACCTCTTTTTCGTTACCTCTGAGTCTGGCGGGCATCAATTTCCGTCAGCTCTCCGCCAGCGAGCAGCCTTGCAGTCTGCACCTCTCAACCTTCTCTCTCCATCTGACTTCTATATCACTTTTATTTCCTATGGCCTGGGAAGCCAGGTAAGCACCCTTCTCAGGACGATGAATTAAACGAGGTGACCTTGATTCATCTACCACCACTATCCATTTTCATAAACGGAAGTGTAAATCCTTTTCGGGCCATATTTTATTTAGCTAGATTTATTATTTCTCACAAGAATGACTTTCCCTGAAAGTCCTGGAGGGAAAACAACGTTGTAAAGATGCAGCAAGATGTTTTCTAAGAAAGAATGTTTTGTAACGGAGACTGTCATCCTCTAAATTAGAGAGCCAGGGACTGGTTTCTTCTTTAGAGACATTTAGGGTGATGCTTCGAGAGCTCAGATTCGATTTCCTTTCAGATCGATATCGCATAGGTTACATCTTTAAAGAAATGAGTCGTTAATTCTAGACCAAATCACCGAAGAGAGTTGTTTCTTTGGAGGGGCTACTGTTTGGGTGGTTTCAAGTTCATTTTAGATAATAACTATGCCCTTTTCCATTCTAAAAGTAAGGTAGGAAATTTACCCAGTCAGAAAAGGAGAAAGAAGAAAACAGCCATTGCCCGCAGCCCCATCCCCAGACCAATCACCACCAATATTTCAGCTTACATCTGTCATGCAGGTAGTTCCTTTGGCTGCCTACAGGTCATTCATTACGATTTTGGATAAACCGTATGTCACATAGTATGGGGTAAGGTAGAAGTAGGTCCTAGAGGGAAAAGGTAGACTTATAAACTGGGGTTGGTAAGAGACGAGAGGCATGGGTACCTCATCCTCCCAATATTCCTAAGAAAGGAGTTCTAAAGTCAGGCTTTAGGCTGAATATGCATCTGAGGTCTGTGTTCTAGCAGAGTCACCCTGCCCCTCGTGAGTGTTCCTTCTTATAGGAGAGCATGAGAGCAGCCGTGTCAAGGATGGAATGATCCAAAGGCTGGCGCCGGAAGATCTAGATTTGGTTGCCAGCTGTTTACAGGACTTGTCCGGAAATGCTAGACACCCAAGACCTAGGGCCTTCGGAGTCTGTGGGAACTCGTGACCCCTTCTGTCTCAGGAAGGGAGCCAAGGGGCCAATGGGAAGCGAGATCAGGTGAGGCCCCTCCCAGTGGGATAAGGGCTAGATGCATTTTTCTTACATAAAGCGTGATCCCAGCTAGGTTTCCATCCAGGTGACTCAGCTGCGGTTGCGGGTGGGCTCCTGGGTCACTCTTGTACCCTAATTTTCCTTTAACTGGTTGTGTGTGTGTGTGTGTGTGTGCCTATTTATCTATCTACACACACAAACATGCACGCACACGTGTTCTATACAGGCTTCAAAGTGAATTCTAGTTCACTTTCAGACACACAGTTCTTCATACAACCTTGGAGTGGTTTTGCTAATGTTGTATTCTTATTTTTAAATTAAAACGGCAAATGATCATCTGTAAGTGGAAAAGTTTTCATGGTTTTGAAAGGTAAGCAGAATCCAAACTGTGAAAACTGGATTTATTTGTACCTTTCCGGGGACAGATCTTTTATGTCAATCAAGCCATACATTCTGTCACTTTCCGTTTCTATTGTCAGGTCTGGCTGCTTCTCAGCTCTGGGGGATAAAAATGAGAAAGCGTGAGGTCCAGGCCGTGGCTCCTTCATTTACCTCAGTTTATTTCAGTGAAAATTGGGATATTTCCACAGAGAAGCAGGAGATCATTATAAAACCATTGTATGATTTCTGTTTAATCTCTCACACAGAGAGAACAAAGCAGGGCTGAATTATCTGACAGGAGATTTTAGAAATTTGGAGGCAAGGTCAAGGAGCCAATTTTGGCCAAGTGCCCCCTAAAATGTCTGCCTGGGGCTGAGGCAAAGGGGAGGGGAGAGGAGGAGAATTATCATTAGTTTAGCACCTGCTGAGCCCGAGTGGCACACGCTCGCTCATTTGAGCCTCCCAACAACTCCTGGAGGGATCTGTGTCCCCGTTTAGTGACAAAGAGGCTGAGACACATAGGTAAATAACATGCAGCTAATAAAGGAAAAGTAGGACTCTGAACCCAGATCTGTCTCCCAAAGACCATGTATTTCCCACTACTGGGGTCCTGTCCTCCACAAAAAATATTAAAAATTATATCTTACCACTGTTTTGGCATATTCAAATATAATCCAGGCTGAAGTCCTTCTTATATGTATTATGTTTTTTTTTTTTTCTCTTCTGATTTTAAAAGATTAAAATAATTTTCATGGGCCTCTCAACAGGGTGTCAGCCCTGGACCCTGGACTCACTGTCCTAATGGAGAAGTTGACCGTGTCCACTCTGACATGATTCTTCCTTCAATTTGTTTGTTTTATAGGAAAAGGGAAAGTTAAGGGAAGCCAGAGCTTTGGGGTCAAGAGAAACGGAACGAGTGGTAGAAGCAGAGAATGTCTAGCATCAGAGTTCTAAAGTCATTGTGATCAGTTGTTTTCAAAATCTTCCTTTAGCATTGGAACCATTTGCTGTAAAAGGGTGATTCTTCTATGCAATGTCAGCATATCAGCATATAAAATTGATCAAAGCAGGCTGGTGGTGGCGCTCCCATTCCCAAGCACTGTCCCATCCCCAGGGCCTCTTGAGGAACTCTTACTGACTTTCACGGCGCATTGGAACGTAATGGGAAACTCACCTCTTTCCCAGGCGGAGTCAGTGAGACCTAGAGAAGCTGAGCTGCTCACAGTCACTCGCTGGATTAATAGTAATAGTGGGACCCAGGCCGGATACCTGGGCCCTGAGGCCAGACTTGTTTCTGTTAGCCGCCTCCTCCACTTAGCCTTCCTGGGGCCGAAGAGTCACAGCCAAACCCAGTTTTGAAGCCTTTCCGTATGATTCAACTGGAAGATATGTGAAAATAATGGTAGGCCAGCAACCTTTCCTCCATTTCCAGATGACTTTTTAACCTTTAGTTTCCTGTCCCCTTGGCGTGTTGGTCTGGTACCAGCAGCCGCGCTCAGTTATCATGTCACCCCTGCTGTGCGGAGGGCGCCATGAGGGTCCCTTACCGACCAAGGGTTGACCATCTGAGGCGGAGGAGGTCTCTGTCACCATCCTGTGCAGTGAGGTCTCATGGACAGAAGCTGGTCTCGGCTCTGATGCTAGCCCTCCCCTCTGGTCCTCATGTCATGGCCATCTGGCTGGTTTTCTTGAGGGTCAGGTGTGTGACGGCTCAGACAGTGTCCAAGCTAGGGCACTACCTGGTTTCAGCGGGGGACTCACAGATGGGAGTGCGATCCTCCAAATGATAGGTTTTCCCTGATGAGCGCTACGCGTCATAGCCGATTAATTAGTATGGAAAATAAGTGAAAAAGTGAATTAATGGTAAGGACATTCGAACACCAGGAGAGGTCTGATGTTTCTTTGTGAGATCTTCGGGCTTGAGGTTCAGGCCATCCTGCCCTCCCATCGGCCCTGTAATGGATCCAGTTGTCCCTGTGAGACTTGCTCCTGAGGATCCTAGAGAATAATGAAAGGCTGGAGAGGAAGATGCCCTATCTGGGGTAGGACAGAAGACTGAATTGTTTTCTGCATCTGCACGTAGTCATCCAGTCGTAAGGAGAAAGCGAGGTGTGAGAGTCAGAAAATATAGACATTCCAATTCTGGCTCTGCTGGGTGACCTTGGGCAGTTTGTATAATCCCTGGAAACTTCATTTTCGCCATCCAACAATGGAAAACGATGCTTCCTACCTCACATCATTGCTTTGAGGATCAATCTAAAATAATCGATAATCTCTAAAAGAGCTCTGAGTAATCTCTCTCCTGGATGTGCATCTCAGGGAAATTCTCACACAGATACGTAAGGAACATTTCGAAGACGATCTTCATGCCATCTACAGTAGTGGAGTGTTGGAAGAGCCACCACTTTGGGGATGGGGGGTTATTAGTAAACTGAGGTGAATTCATATTCTGGAATATCTCTTAGCAATTGGGAGGTGCATGCTGGATTTGCACACAGCAACGTGGGTAGATCCTAAAAACAGTGCTGTGTGAAATTAAGTCAGAAATAGAATGATATGGGTTTAGATTCCAGTGCCATGCATGTAGCATAAAATGCATGGCACAGACATACCCCTAAATGCTATACGATGTCATACACAAATTACAAAATACACATCAAATACATTAGAATGGTGGCATGGAGGAATGGGAATAGAAAGTAAATAAATAAAATAAGGCTTTTGTAGAGTGCAACGAGGAAAATGTGCCAGAAACTTGGGAGTTTAATTTACTCCTCTGCATCCAAAACCCCCAAATAAAATTGCTTGGCAGTGGACTAATCACACAGTAGGCCTACTTATGCCTGACTAGTTATACCTAACTCTAGTCCAGGGTCTCTGAGTCTGAGCATGACTGACGTTTTGGACTGGATCGTGCTTTGTCACGGTGGGGCGGGGGTGCTGGTGTACACATCCTAGGAAACTTAGCAGCATTCTGGCCTGTACCAGCCCCAGTTAAGTCAGTCCAGAATATCTTCACACATTACCAAATGCCTCAAGGGGTGTGGAGTCACCCCTGATGGAGAACCACTGACTTACAGCCTGGCGTTAGTGAAACTGAGGATGAGCTTCTAGAAGAATAGTCTTACTGTAATGAGCTGGATGAAGTTAATAGGTCAAAAATCTATGTTTGGTGTGAAAAAGATATGTCCAGATAGAGAAGCAAAGGAAGAAATAGGAAGAACTATCAACAGCCAGACCTCTGTACCGCTAACAAACCAGAGTTTCCTTTCGAGGACACTCAACGTTGGAAGACAAGCACGTTTCATTTGTAATGAAGTCAAGAGAAAGCACTTCGTCATTATTAAGATGAGTGTGTACATGTATATGGACATAGATACACATTCGTGCAGAATCACAAATTCTTCATTTAGTCGGTCATAAGAAGGTAGTATCCTAAATATTCCTATTTCTTCCCCCGTTGGTTCGAAGTGCCGTGAAATATTATACTTTTCTTTTTGAGTCATCTCCTAAATAGATAATTTGACAGTGCGAAAGAATGTTAATTCTTTCAGGAAAAATTTGAGAACTTTCTATCACACAGTGGATATTCAAAGATTAACTAGACAGCATCTCCCGTGATTTTGTCTGCTCTGTGGTATGTATTTTAATGCATTCTTGTATACCTTGTATTCTGTCACTTCTAATTTATGTCCCTTTGGAAAAGTAGATCTTGGGTTTAAATATATTATTAACATCCCTCGAAAACATGTGTTTTGTTAACATCCCATCAATTCTGTTCTCACCACGTGTTTATGATCAAATTGGAAGATGGGAGAAGAGGTAAGGAAAGGGGAATGAGGATGTTACAGCTTTCTAAAACTCTGACTGGTGTTAATTGAAAATGAAGGCACCTTATTCCCCTTGTCATTTTGATGTATCTCTGAATTTTTGTGAAAGGATTTTCTTTTAAGCTTCAGAGATTATAAGCTATGCAGTATTCCAGCTCAGCTGCTGTAATTGATTAGCCGCATCTTCCATTTTAACAGTACAGTGGCTGGGATGAAAAAAATAGATTATAGTTCCAGCCTTCTAAATGGAACTTCAGTCTCTTGCGTTTCAGCTTGGGACAAAAGAGTTTTCTTAGACTGTCTAAGTTTCTCTTTGGCATCAGTGTTTTCAAGTGTATCGCATACTTAATTTTGCGGAAACCATCTTTTCATTTCAGTCTGTGAATACGTGCTACTTGGGTTACAGTTATGGAAATGTGGGTGTTTCTAGTTTTTGGCTACCATGAATAAAGTTCCTAGGAAGATGTATATACAAGTCTTTGTGTAGACATAGGTTTTCATTTCCACTGGGTAACTACCTAGGAATAGAATACCTAGAAGTAAGAGGATGGAAACTATATAAGAAAGTATCAAACTCTTTTCCAAATATGTCACTCCATTTTACACCCCTACCACCAACGTATGAGAATTCCCATTGCTCTATATTCTAGTTACCACTCGTTAATGCTAACCTTTCCATTTAAACCATTGTATTGGGTTTATAGTAGTATCTCGTTGTGGCTTGAATTTGCATTTCCTGATGACTAATGATGCTGAGTATCTTTTCGTGTCCTTATTGGCCATTTATAATCTTCTTTTGTGAAGTGTATTTTCAAATCCCATTTAAAAAATGCAGTCGTTTGTCTTTTTATTATTGATTTGTAGCAGTTCTTTTTATCATCTGGATTTGTGTACTTTGTCATGGATTACGTATTGCAAATCTGATCATAGTCTGTGGTTTGCCTTTTCATTTTCTTAATGGTGTCTTTTGATGAGCAGAAGCTTTTAATTTTGATGAAATTCTGTATATCACTTTTATATTTTATGGTTAATGCTTTTTGAGTCCTTTTCAACAATATTTGCTTACTATAAGGTCAAGAAGATAGTTTCTTGATTTCCTCCATAAATTGTATGGTTTTCCCTTTTACATTCAGGCCTATGATCCTATGAAGGTATTTCTATTTACTATTTATATACAAATCTGTCAGGAACATGAAAAACAATTTATTTTACAAAACATCTCTTTGGGGAAATAATGGCATGCAAAACATATGTCCTAAAAATAAGTTATTCAGAGTGGCCTATTAAATTGCAATCGTGTATTGGTAAGCAAGTGATTTAGAAAATCAGCTGCCTTTCATTCTGTTGGGAGAGCTTGCTAATTATCGTAAAACTCACTTAGTGATAATATGGGAAAGATTATCTGGCTGAATTCAGTTTTGCTAACAAAAGAATGAACAGGCTTTTACATACATTTCTTTTACGCAGATGCGTTTCTCAATTTGAAATAATTTCTTATCAATGGCATATTGTCTCTCGAAGTAGTTACGGTTTTGGAAATCTCTCCTCTCAGCGTCTATGCAGAACAATTCATCAGCCCTTTTCTTTTATGCGTGGCACAAGGCGAACCGTCCAAGAGGTGCTGGGAGTGGTCTTTATCAGCAGCAAGACCAGCTGTTACAGACCACCTCTATCTTGATTTCCAAGCAGAAACTGCAGAAGAATTCAGTTTGCAGATGGAAACACCTCCCTCTCTTCCTACTTTTTCCATTCATCAAGCGTCTGAAGCACGTCTGGCATACCAGGGGTAGTACACATAATTAGAGGATACTTCGTGATCATTAAATGTAATTTTCTTATTAGTTTCTACCTACATGAAATATGTGAATAAATAAAGTTCTAATTGTGTAGGGTAGGCCAGCAGGCTAGAAATTCAGGGAAGATTTCTGCGTTGTAGTCTTAAGGCAGAAATTTTTATTTCCCGTAAACCTCAGTTTTTGCTCTTGAGGCCCTCAACTGTTTGGATGAGGCCCACCCACAATATGGAGAATAATCTCTTTTACTTAACGACAACTGACTGTAGATATCACATCTGCAGTACCTTCACTAAGCTAGTGTTTGACCAATCAACCAGCCATAGCCTAGACAAGTTGACACGTAAAATTTAACCATCATGATAATATTTAGCAGATTCTTGACCATTAGGTCATTTGGAACAAAAACATTTTATAATAAATGATTAGCCCAGTTTTTCAAAAGCTGTACAATTTGTCACAGATCCTGTCATAGAGGACTGTGTGCATTCAAAGCTTTGTATAATGAAAGTATTTATTCCTGCTCACTTGAAAGTAAACAACGTCTACCATAGGCATAAAGAATAAGAAGACAAGCTACACACTGGGAGAAAACATTTGCAAAAGACATCTGATAAAAGACCGTTATCCAAAGTATACAAAGAACGCTTAAAACTCAACAATAAGAAAGTGAACAACCCGATTAACAAATAGGCCGAAGACCTTAACAGACACCTCACCAAAGAAGATATATAGATGGTAAATAAGCATATGAAAAGATGGTCCACATCATATTTCATCAGAGAAATAAAAATTAAAATGAGATACCACTGCATACCTATTAGAATGGTCAAAATCCGGAATACTGACAACGTGAAATGTTAGTGAGGATGTGGAGCAACAGGAACTCTCCTTGCTGGTGGGAATGCAAAATGGTACAGCCGCTTTGGAAGACAGTTAGCATTTTTTACAAAATTAAACATACTCTTATCATATGGTCCCACAGTCACACTCCTTGGTATTTAACAGAAAGAGCCGAAAACTTATGTCCACACAAAAACTGCAAATGGGTGTTTGTAGCAGCTTTATTCATAATTGCCAAAACTTGGAAGCCACTGAGATATCCTTCAGTAGGTGAATGGACAAATAAAGTGGTACATAGGACGATGGAATCTTATTCAGCACTAAAAAGGAATGAACCATCAGATATGAAAAGCTATGGAGGAACCTTACATGTATATGACTAAGTGAAAGAAGCCAATCTGAAAAGGCTACATATTGTACGATTTCAACTATACGGCATTCTGGAAAAGGCAAAACTATGGAGACAGTAAAAAGATCAGTGGTTGCCAGGGGAGGGGGAAGTGTGCAGAGCACAGAGAAGTTTTCGACAGCGAAAATACTCTGTATGATACGATAATGATGCATACGTGTCATTATACATTTGTCAAAACCCATAGAATGTACAACACCAAACGTGAAATGTCAGGTAAACTATGGACTTTGGGTGATAATGATGTGTCAGTGTGGGTCCATCAATTGTAACAAATGTACCTCTCTGGTGGGGTATTTTGATAGTGGAGGAGGCTGTGCATGTGCGAGGGCAGAGGGAGATCTCTGTACCTTGCCCTTAATATTGCTGTGAACCTTAAACTGCTCTAAAAAAAAATAAAGTCTTAAAAAAACAAAACAGAAACTCAAACCCAACCCTTATGATATTATACTCACTTTTTAGATAAGAAAATGGAGAGAGAAAGTTAAGTAGCAGGACCAGGACTTTTATTCCAATTTCTTTGCCTCCAAAGCCTGTGGTCTTTTTACTCTGTCACATTAGAGGGTCAGTGACAGTGTCCCGCCCATGACCTCTTGGCTCTCACTGTTCTCATATATGACTACGACTTCCTACCGGGAGTCCCTGTGCCTCTGTGCCTTCTTGGACTGCAGAAATATGCTCGGCTCTGTGCCAGACAAACCAGAAGCACCAGGTGTCAATGTGTCAGGGAGCACACTTTGATAATGATGAGCAGGTATCAGTGGAAAACTGTCCCAGCCTCCTCGCCTGGTAAGAAGGACAATAGGACTATGAACTATGGTGATGGCCGCGGCTGCAATCAAGGGCTAGAACTGTCTGTGATAAGTTAGGTGCAGATCTTCAGAGTAAGCATTTAGAAACGCATAGCAGTTGGGCAGAGACATTGTGTATCTTTTGATACTAATAATTTTTTAAAAGGCTTGTATTTTGTATGTGTTTTTTATTTCATTTTTTTTCTAGTGATTCATTTTCGTTGTATTTCCATAAGTCTTGTTTTGGACATTTTTTTAAAAATTGGTTTTTCACCACAGGAGTTTGAGAGACACTTTTACAGCGAGGGGTTGACAAACTACAGCCCATGTCCTGGCTGTCTGGTTTTGCAGATAATGTATGGTTGGAAAACAGCCATACCCATTTATTTACGTATTATCATGGCTGCTTTCACATTACAGAGGCAGAACTGAATAGTTGTAACAGAGATCATTTGGCCCACTAAGCTGAAAATAGTCACTGTCCGACCCTTTATAGGAAAAGTTGGCCGACTCCTCTTCTGCTCTGTCCCCCGAGCTGGATTGAGCTCCAGTGGCCCACAGTGATAACTGGTTTGCTAACACCTTCTATTGCCTTCTTTCCTGTCCCTATCTCATTTCTCATTCTCTGCCAGGATTTCCTAGATCTCCCAAATAAGCGCTTTGCACTCACATTCTTAATCCAAAGTCTTCTTCTGGGGGAACCCAACCAATGCACACATGATGTCCTTGTTTGTCCTAATCCTAGGCCAAAGTTACAACAGAGTAGGGACCGCTTACTAGCAGTGTCGACCTCAGCACACGAGTTAAGCTATCACGCGTATGTCAACTATAATTAAAAATAAGTTCAAAAAATAAAAAAATCATATAAAAATCCCTCCCCCGCCACACACAAAAAAAGCTATCACACTGCCCCGACCCCTACTGTCCTGTCTCTTATGCAACGTCCTCTGAAAATTCAACTTTGTGGGTGTGGATTTTTCTGATTTCATTTACTCTATCTTATCAAGCAACGCCTCAACACCAGGGATGTTGGAGGAAGAGGGGGAGGAGGAAAGAAAATCCTCTCTTGCTCTACATAGGATGCTCCCTTTTCATAAGAACAGTCCGCTCGGAGTCAGTTCCCAGGTGTCTATCACCTGAGTCGGGGCCAGTTGCTCTCAGCTTCACAGGACATGGCCAAGTCATTGGCCACCCATACCTTATTCCTGCTACTTTTCATTTGTCTCTGCTTGCCCCTCCTAATTACTTAGGTCATTTCAGATTTTAATTCTGTCTTCTAAAGTGTAACGCTGCCATAATTAGGCCATATGTTAATTAGCAAGGTGACGTCTTGTCACTCGTGAGGGATGTGGATCATCCTAGAAAGTGCCATAGAAAGGGGAGTCCGGCGGGAAGAGGAAGTCGGAGGAGGCTGGAAGTGACTCTCTGCTGTGCCCAAACTGCCCAGAGAGCAGGAGAAAATGGCGGGATGCAAAACGGGGAGAGGATGGGGTCACACAAAGAAAAAGAGCTAGAGTTGACCTCTTTTTCACTCTAGGGATGAGATGGAAGCCAGGAGGCACGCCTGAGGCCGAGAAGCCACCAGGGATGGCAGAATTTTCTGAAGGACTGAAGGTGGCCAAGGTCAAGGTCAAGGCCCCGATGGAAGCCACAGGCAAGGTGAGTATCAAGCATGTTCCCATCTCCGATCCCTGGAAGCCTATGGGGATACTAACTAAAACTCGCAGCCAGTCTCTGCGTCTGTGGCCTAAGTGCCACTCTAAGTACCAGAACCTTTGAAAAGGTTCAGGTAGCCTGGGGACTGTTTCTATATGCTATTTACTAACTTAATGTTGGTTCCCCGTTTTCTGTTAACTAAACTTATTGTCTGACAGTCTGGAATAAGACAGTTGGAAAGAGGATTGGGCAGGTCATGATGATTTCATATTTCAAATGCTGTCACCTTTATTCACTCAGGAGACAATTTTCCAGGAAACTAATTACTCGGGGAATTCATGATTGCGTGCAATGACATGTGAATTAGAAAGATATTAACCTCCCTCCAGTTTGCCATCAGAACATGATGTGATGGGAATTTGTTCTGTTATCACCCAACTATTGGATGAAAGGGACCAGGATATTTGTTTTAACTTGTGTATTGTGTATTTGCCTGAATTTCAAAAGACATTTGACACAGGAACTCTCAGAACATACCAAAGGGGAAATTTTGAGGGTAAAGTTGGTGCTAATAATAATATTAGTAAGTAGCGTTATTATCATTGCTAATATTTGTTGAGTTCTAGTATACTCCAAGCCTTTATAGGCATTACTATGTCTAACAATCCCTCAAAGAAAGTCTCATTATCCCCATTTAACTTGAGGTTCACTGACACTGAATCATGCTCAAAGATCACACTACCAGCTGAGACAAAACGAATCCATGTTTGTTTTTTTAACTCTAAAATTTGAGCTCCTGTCAGTATACCGGAGTCAGCAAATTTTTTCTGTAAAGGGCCAGTGAACGTTTTCAGTTTGCCAGCCAGATGGTGTGTATTGTGACTACTCAGCTCTGCTGTCGTGGTGCATAGGCAGCCAGAGACGATATACCTAAATGAATGAGTGAATGAATGAATGAATGATGTTCCAATAAAACTTTATTTACACATACTGTATTTGTTTTTAATGTAGTTTTAACATGGTCTGAATTACCAATGCTCTTTGGAATTTTTCCTTTTTAAGAATGGTAAAATCGTTCTTACGGGCTATACAAAAACAGGTGGCCGGCCAGATTTGGCCTGCGGGCCATAGGTTGCTGACTCCTGCACTATAGGAAACTGTGTATCTAACAATAACATAGGAAAATAATGAGGCAAAAGCAAATGAGCTACATATTTTACCTAAGGGAGCTAAGTCAGCCACAGGAAAGCTTGTCGGCCCGGAAGCTTTAAGAAACAATAGTATTCATTTCGGCTCTGCCATCACATTAAAAGTGTAGGTTTGGGTGCATCTCATACTCCTCATCGACCAGAGACAGGTCCCTAACAGTTCCACTATTCTTTGATTCTAATCATAGTCTGCCCGTGTCAAAGGATCTCCATACAATCAGAATTTGGATCTGAGACCGTTCTCTGGACGGTGCCATCACTGCCAAGGGGAGGACTGGGGGAGAAGCAAATTTGTGGGTGAGAGTGAGTTTGCTTGTGAACAAGTGAAGTTGGAGGCACCTAACAGACAGAAGTGGAGACAGTTGCATATAAGAAACGAGAGTTGGGAGAAAAGGCAAGCCTAGAGATTGAAATTCGGGAGTCAGCATGTAGACCGAATCTGAGTATATTATAGTATCGGATAAAATCTTTGAAGGCAAGATCTCCTAAGGCTGCTGCTGCTGACATTTGAGGTGCGAGCGTTCTTTGTCATGGGGCCTGTCCTGTCCTGCAATGTACATGATAAGGTGTTCAGCAGCATCCAGACCCCTACCCACTAGATGCCATTAACATACACACCCAACTCACCCCCAGCTGTGACAAGCAAATATATCTGCAGACATTGCCAGATGTCACCGAGGGCGAAAGTCACTCTTGGTAGGGAATCGCCGTTTTAGGGAAAAGGCCGATGATGGTGCCCAAGGACTCCAGCTTTGGAGGTCAGAAAGAGGAGGAGGAAATAGGAAAAGGCACCGAAAAGGAGTGGCCAGTAAAATAAGGGGAGAACTCATTTGTGGGGTCCCAACTGTTTCAGGTGAGCTTGGTTTAATAGCTGATGAAAGGCAGAGGTCAGACAACAAGGAACGCTCCGTAGCTCAGGGCCGAGCCCCAGTGAGCTCCATCATATTTCTGGGCCCCCCGGTGGTGGTAGAAAGGACAAGGGCACATGAAGCATTAAGGCCATCCATTTTTTTTCTCTTTTTTTCAATTACAGTTGACATTCGATATTATTTTATATTAGTTTCAGGTGTACAGCATAGTGGCGAGACATTTATATATCTTACGAAATGATCCCCCCGTTTAGTCTAGTCCCCACCTGGCACCACACGTAGTTATTACAATATTATTGACTGTATTCCCAGTGCTGTACTCCATGTACCCGTGACTGTTTTGTAACTGCCAATTTGCACTGCTTAATCCCTTCCCCTTTTGGGGAGGTCATACATTTTCGAACTGCATGCAGCCTGACGATAGCGCAGTGGACAGTGTTTTCTAGTGGGGAATTAAATAGGAGGTTACAAGTAACATTAAGAAGCATAAGATAGAGACATGCTTCTTCTTCTTTCTCATTTTATATTTAGAAATAATTACCAGGGAATGAAAACGTTATCGTCTGGGTACAGGAGAAAAACAAGAGCAGAAATAGAGTCACTGTGGTTTTGAGGACTGGAAAGGGACTTAAGACCTAGAGCCCTTGCCATCCTGAGCTGCAGGCACAATCTTCTTTGTTTTGTGATGTCTTCACTCACTTCACGCCTAATGGTAGTTAAAAAAAAAAAACGCGAACAGATTGTGTGAACTCTCTCTTGATACATTTGAAAATTGAAGAGCTGTGACTTAATAAAGACTCGATATAAAGGTTTAAAAAAATCAATACCTCATATTGAAATTAATGTCATTACACGAGAGTGCCTCTTAGCCACGTGCCTGATACCGAAGAATCGAAAGGAGGGGACATATCTGCTTTGCCCTTCATAGTTAAGTCTCCTCACTCCAAAATGGAGATAATAAATTTACCTCACGAGGTTATTATGCGAAAGTGCGTAACAGTGCCTAGTACATAGTCGGATTTCCATAAACGTTTAAAAATAATAACAGTGTGGTCTACACCCATGCCACCCTGAATATGCCCGATCCCATCTCATCTCAGAAGCTAAGCAGGGTTGGTCTGGTTAGTATTTGGATGGGAAACCAGGTGCTGTAGGCATAAAAAATAAAAAATAAGGGATTGTAAGCTGACAAGGTCCTTGCAATCTGTGAGGTCAACCAAGGGTCGCCTCGCCTAAAAATAATAAATGAATGAATGAATGAATGAACGAACGAATGAATGAATAAATAAATAAATAAAATAGCACCCTATATCCTCTGTGCCCGAGAGCATGGCACAGAGGCGTGTAATGCAAACAAGATGATTAGGTGGGCTAACGGTACTGTATCAACGTCCGTTTCTGGCTTCGGCAGTGCGCTATAGTTAGGCCAGATATTCTCATTCGGAGAAGCTGGGCGGAGTATGTACAGAACTCTAGATTATTTCTGCAACTTCTCGTGAGTCTTGAAATTAAAAAAAATAGAAAAATATTAAAAACAAACAAATAATTAGATGTTGAAAGATACTGGAAAGCCCCCTTGTTTAGGACTATTGTGCAGCTTAGGTTCATTTGGTTTTGTGGTCAGTTTTATCCTGTAGATTTGTTTTTATTTTAATGGAGACTCATATCACGAGGAAGCCAGACTATCAGATTTTATTTACAAATAACAAAACAGAATCTGATCACTGTAGTTTGGGCCATGCAATAGGTTATAATCCTGATCAGGAACTTAAATTGATGGTAATAAATATGCAGTCACGAAGCCCAATGATAGGTAAAAGGGTGACATTAAACAGGATTACCATTTCGTCTTTAGCTTTGGCATATTTTATTTTTGGATGGTCCAAGACTCGTCTAAGCTTGCCAAGGAGTGAAATTTTCACACAACACATCCTTAAATTCCCTGAGAAGTAGAAAGTAGAGGTGGCTTGCCTACTTTTTTAGGTGAGAATTTCTACTTCAGCAGACTTTGGGGAGGGCAAGCCTCCTCTATCTTGCTGATATGCCTCAAATGTGATCTATTTATATTACAAACCATATGCAGAGCCTGGCAAGGCTTTCTGTAAATGAGCTCATGGCTCTACCCTGAAACAGGGGGCTGGGAGGGGGGTCCCAGATTCATTAGGAACCGTTCACATCCATTACGCCTCTTGGTGCTGATTGAACAGGAAGGATGAACAAAATCTCTGAGTTCTGATAAAAAGGATACATAATACATACCTGTCAAGGGGAATAAGATGTTCTCCTTGGTCTTTGCGGGTCATCAAAGTCAGGTTGTTAAAAGTACTCGAGTACTTTTTAATGGGTTTTCCTTTTTTGTATACCGTACAGGTTGCAAGTAGGAATCATTTCAGATTTGTCTTACTGATGGGCCTCCTTCAAGGTGTGATGAGTTTTTCTATAGCTTCTTTCAAAGCAACCGGTATTTATAGAACATTTGTCCAATGTTAAATAATTAGATTTATCTGTAAGGGAACAGAGACGGGCACTTGCCCACATCAAAAGGCTCCCGGACAAGGACAAAAGAGATGAGAAAACAAAGAAGTATATTAGGAAATGACAAGCACAGGGACAGAGGCATATACAAGGTTCAGAGAAAGGTACAGGGGGAGTCGTTAGCTGTTTAGGACAGAGTGGCTTAAACTAAGTCTGCAAAAGGATGTATTCTTGGGGCGTGCTGAATTTGCTACAAGAATTTTAAAATTTTGTGTTTTCATTTAGATGGACGCATATATACATATTTTCTCTAGTTATTCGTATGAGTCTGTAGATCTCCTAAAACTTCTTTTTATCAAAGTGAGAACATTTAACGTGACATCTACCCTCTTAAATTTTTAAGTGTACAATAGAGTGTAATTAACTGCAGGCGCAGTGTTGTACAGCAGATCTCTAGAGCTTATTCATCTGGCGTAATTGAAACTTTACGCCCAACGAGTAGCATTTCCCATTTCCCCCGCCCCCCGCCTTCCCCCCGCTCCGCCCTCAGACCCTGGCGACCACCATTCCCCCGTCTGCTTCTGCTTCTCTGAGTTTGACGACTCTAGGTTCCTCAGATAAGTGGAATCACATAGCATTTATCCTTCAGTGACTGGCTTATTTTACTTAGCATAATGTCCTCCAGGTTCATTCATGATGTCACATACTGCAGGATTTCCTTCTTTTTTAAGGCTGAATAATATTCCGTTGTGTGGATATGCCAACATTTTCTGTATTTATTCATCCATCCATGGACATGTACATTGTTTCCAGATCTTAGTGTGAATCGGATGGGCCTGTATCTTCCTAATACTCACGGCCACATGATTTTAGTGCATTTGCATCTAAATACTGTCTAAATATAGCAAAACACATCTAAAGGTGTGTTTTGCTATAGTTGGAATAGAGGGAAGTGGATGAGAAAATGGAGTCATTCCAGAACCCAGGATAGTTGGGAATGTGAAATTCAAAGAACCTGGACAAGAATATCAGTGGCATATTCCGAATTCCAGTGGATATTTTGCATAGATGCCATCTTTATTTGTCCCAACTAACAAACATTTCTTAATAGAAAGTGTAGTAGTGCATATTCAGTGAAGAATTCGTGTGCTCCTAATTGCAACCATAACTGGATAAGACAGCCATTTAGTGCCCGAATAATGTCCCTGCCTTTAAGCGAACAGGAAAGTTGTGTCTGTGATAGACCCATTCATCCTTCTTATCCTTATCATGAGCGAGGCAGCAGCAGTTTTAATACTTTAATGAAAAGGCCGAAAGAGCTATAGATACATTGGCAGCGTACCAATCAGAAATTGCGTTCAGTTGCTAGTAATAAAAAGCATTTAAAGGGGTGGCTTAAATTATGGCTTTATTAAGTCCAGAGTGGATAGTCCAAGGCTGTTATGGTTGGTTACATGATATCACCGGGAACCTATGCTCCTTTTGACTTTCTGCTTTGCCATTCTAATCCTCTTGTTCTTAAAATGGCTGTCAGAGCTCCAGCCATTGTAGTTTCATTTCCGGCATAAAGAAGGAAGAGCAGAGAGAAAAGAAGGCATGTACCAGCTGTGTTAAGCCTTAAAACTGCCTTTCTGGATTTCCCCTTCAATGACTTACACTTACATCTCACTGACAAGGACTATCTCAAATACCCGCAGTCATAAGAGAGACAGGAATTTTCGTTTTTAGCTCATCACATTTTCCTTTCAAATAATCTCAGGATTCGAGTAATAAAAAAAAAGAGAAAATGGATATTTGGTAGACAGCTAGTAGCCTCTGCAACATCAGGATGGTGTAATCATTGAGTTCTTGATCCAACTTTGGCAACTTGATATAGGAAAGAAAGAAATGCCTAATGTTAAAGGTACTTTATTTAGGCGTTTGCTATTTGCAGCTAAACATCTTCCTAACTATAAACACACATAAACACTGCTTATTGATGTTTAACTCTTAGAATTGACTGATTGACCAAGAATCAGAAATTCAGATGTATGCAGAACTAGGTAGGCAATGGGAGTGAGTGATACTGGTTGGGGAGGGGGCCGTGGCAAACCGGGGAGCGGGCCCCCCATCTAAAGTGGGCTGCCGTTGCTATTGAACTGAGAGCGTTGTTTTCATCCAGGATTGCCAGCCCGCTGTTACCAGATAAAAAATTTCAAGAGAACCAGAAAGCTGGATCTAGATGCATATTGCAAGGTCAGGACATTCTTTTTCACATTACATTGCGGCTACGAAGAAAAGCATCTCATTTCTTTATTTAATCTGTGATTATGGCCTGTCCCAATCTCCCTTCTGCTGATTAGAGGAGAAACCCAAGAAAACACCAAAGCACCTAAAAGTCACTCTTGTTCCGGCGTTACTCCATTCTGAAAATTTAGGAAATATTGCTTTCTTCTTTTTAAAATTATTCAGGTATAATTATATACCATAAATTTACGCTTTGAAAGAAACAATTCTGTGGTTTTTAGTGTAATCACAAAGTTGTACGACAATTGCCACGATCTAATTCCGGCACATTTCATCACCCCCAAAATGAAAACCCGTACCCATTAGTCATCGCTCCCCTCCCTCCAGCTTCTGGCAACCACAAATCTACTTTCTGTGCCTCAGGATTTGCCTACTCCAGACATTTCATAGAAATGGAATCATAAAATATGTGGCTTTTTGTGACTGGCTTCTTTCACTTAGTATAATGTTTTCAGGGTTTACCCGTGGGTAACATACAATAATACTTTATTCCTTTTTACTTCTAAATATTATTCCCCTTTAGGGAGAGACCTCGTTTTGTTTATCTGTAAACTGATGGACATTTGCATTGTTTCCATCTTTTGTCTATTGTGAATAATGGTGCTCTGATCATGTGAGTACAAGTCTTTATGTGGACTTATGTTGTCATTTCTCTTAGGTATATACCCAGGAGTGAAATTGCTGGGTCATATGAGAACTTTGGCTCTAACGTTTTGAGGAACTGGCAAACTGTTTCGCAAAGCGGCTGTACCAAGTTACATTCTCATCAGCAGTGTGTAAAGGTTCCAATTTCTCCACTTCCTTGCCAACTCTTGTTACCGCCTGTCTTTTTTATTATAGCCATCTTAATGGTATGAAGTGACATCTCTGTGGTTTTCATTTTTATGTCCTTAATGACTAATAATGTCGAGCATCTTTTTATATGCTTCTTGGCCATTCGTTTATCTACTTAGGAGAAATATTCGTTTAAATCTTTTGTCTATTTAAAAAATTGGGTCTCTGTGAATGAGTCGTACGCTTATTTTATGTAGTTTAAATATATGTTATTGTCCTAATTTGCAGGTTACAAATGTTTGAAAATGGGCAACTGATATGGTTCCAACTTTTATAAAAATACCCAGTTTCTTCCTGCCTTTCTCCCTAGAAGAGCAGTCAGGTGTGTGGGGCAGGATGTGGCTTTTGTAACTTCGTGGTTGGAGGGAAGAGTTGGGCTCTTTGGATAGTTTTCTGGACTCCTGAAGCGATGCTTCTCATCCACGGGGGTGCTGCTAGCTTGGCTGGCATTTGTGGCTGACATCTTTGAAAGGAGAACTAGTAATCTGGCTCCTCTTGGCTTTGTGAGGGTCTTGTGTTGCTCTGGCTGCTTTGGCCTCCGCTCTGCCTCTCTTGTCACTTGTGACCCCTCTGAGGTCTGACCATGACTTCTATCTGACCCTGTCTTGGTCCGTTCAGGCTGCTATAACAACATACCACAGACTAGGCAGCTTGTGACAACAGACATTTATTTCTCACAGTTCTGAAGGCTGGAAGTCCAAGATCAGGGTGCCAGTGTGATCAGGTGAGGGCGCTCTTCTGGGTCGCAGACCTCTCATTGTGTCCTCACGTGGCGGAAGCGCTAGGGAGCCCTGTGGGGTCTCTTTTATAAGAGCAGTTCTACCATTCGTGAGGGCTGCGCCCTCATGATCCGATCACCCCCCAAAACTCCGCCTACTAATACCATCACCTTTGGGGAGTTAGCATTTCAACAT
The DNA here is from genome assembly GCF_000325575.1 of Pteropus alecto. NCBI lineage: Eukaryota > Metazoa > Chordata > Mammalia > Chiroptera > Pteropodidae > Pteropus > Pteropus alecto. Next base: position 855,013 of record NW_006431911.1, on the reverse strand, counting down.
ATGCACTGTGGGGGGACACAGACATTTAGTCCACAGTAACCCTAACTCAGGTGGTTTTCTAGAGAGTCTTCAGTAGACACCACCTTCCCCCCACTATGGCCATCCCATTAGCAAACTCCACATCTAGAAACTCAGCCACTTTCCACAGAGGAAGCTGGGGCAACTTGAACAAGCTCATTTTCGAGATCTCCTTTTGTGGGACTTGGCTCTCAAGCAAGCCTTATGATTGAGTGGTATGAGGAGGCTTCCAGACCGTCTGTATTCTCCCCAATTTGTCCTTCGTGTCTCTTCTTTGCCAGACACAGTCAAAAGAAAAGATGTCAGGATGACCAACTGCCCACTTCGCTCTCCTGCTTTTTCCCTTCTTGCCTTTTCACAGTTCCTCAGACCAGAAGTCAGGGTTTCCAGAGAAACAGAACCAATAGGATATGTGTGTGTGTGCATGTGCGTGTGCGTGTGCGTGTGTGCGTATAAAGATATTTACAGTAAGGAATTGGCTCACACTGTTATGGAGGCTGACAAGTCCCCAGGTCTGTAGGATGAGTTGACAAGCAGTAGACAGGAAGAGCTGGTGGTGTGGTTCCAATCTGAAGGCAGGCAGGCTCACGACCCAGGAAGAGCCAATGTTTCGATTCGAATTCGAAGGGAGGAAAAAGCCAGTGTCCCAGTTCGAAAGTCATCAGACTTTTGAAGTAAGAAGAGGACTCTCTTACTTGGGGGGAGGGTCAACATTTTGGTTCTACTCAAGCCTTCAACTGATTAGATGAGACCCACCTACATTAGGGAGGAAAATCGGCTTTACTCAGTCTAGCGATTTAAATGTTAATCTCATCCCAAAACACCCTCACATAAACACCCAGAGTAATGTTTGACCAAATATCTGGGCACTCCGTGGCCCAATCAAGTTGCCACATAAAATTACCATCACAGAGGTCTGTCCCTTAACTTCCGTTATGAGTAGGATGACCCATACAGTGGGTAATCTGATCTAGAACACATTTGAGAGTGAAATAAGGCACCAGCTAGATGAGATGCATGGGTGACATGTATGAACTGGGACTATATGAGTCAAACCAGGCTGTTTGGTGACCTTACTTATAACATATCCTCTAAGTTCCATAGCGTGACTCCAGTGGGCAGAGATGGAAGAATTGCCTATTGTCAGGGTACTGTAGAAATCTATGAGGCTAGGACCTCAAAACTTGTCCCTTGGAAAACTTAGAGGGACATAAAGTAATCTAGAGCTAGTTTTGTTGGATTAGTGTCCTGTTTGATAAGCCTATTTTTGTAGATCAGAAGATGAATATTCCTTTGGACTTTCTCTTCGAATTTCCTCTATAATGAATTCTGGTCTCTCTCCAGGCAGCTGTGTGACTGAGCATTCTAGGGCGAAGGTCATGAAATTGAGAAGGAAAAAGAGTAAAACATCAAAGAAATATTAAGAAATAGTACTTTGGTTACAGGTGAAATCTCTCAGTTTAAAATACTGAGAAACTAATTTAATTTATAAATTTCTGTTTAAATCAAACAAAACACATCTATGGCATGTTTCACTCGGGGGTCAAAAGTTTGTGACCCTTGCTGGACAAATCATAGACAAGTTTTGTCACAGAATCAGGTCGATGGGGACAGGAAAGGAGCAGCGGAGGGAAGGGAGTGATCATTACTGCTTCTTTTTACAAAATGGAGAACCAAGAGATGTTGCTTACATTGGAGAGGATGTGAAATAGAGAAACAGATTGTACTTGCTTGTGGCAGCACTGACCAACAGAGGTCTTGATCTGGAGGTGTAAGTAGAGTATATGCCTAAATATAAGTGGACCCTGGGAATATAAGTGAAGCCATCATTTTCCTACATGAGAAAGTTAAAAACAACTTCTCTTGTTTTTCAACATGAGTGTACAATACTTAGGAAAAGAACTGAAATGGCCAAATGTCTACCTGTAATTTTTAACTTAAACTTTAATCGTATATACATATTTTAAACCTCATGTTATATAAAACAGAATTGCTCTTTTTCACAGATGTCATGATACAATTTTCCCCAAACTCCATTCTTGCACATTGATATTCATCTCTCCTTCATCTAGAGCCACTTGAAAACAGTGACATACTAAGTTGAATCCACCAAGATGTTTGATTACAGCATTTTTTGAATTTAAGCATAATGCTGCCATTAGAAATTTTATCATGATTCACATACATCCATTAATATATAGAGAACTCCACAACATATGCACGTAATGTATTGTAATGAACTGATTTTTTAGAAAGGCTTGTAATGGCACCCAGAGTTGCGATTTGAATTCATTTCTTCAGAAATGATGACTTAATCAGCATTAAACTTATTTACCTTCCCCCATCATGCCAAGTGACTTCTATAAGCATCCACAATGAGTTTGATTGAGGTCATTTCAGGTTAATGTGACTTTTTTGTCGTTCAAAATTGAGTAATTAGGAGACCGCCTGTAATCTGAAAGTCTTAATAAGGACTTTATTTCTGATGAGATAGTTTTGAGGAAATATTTGCCTTATATTTGGGTATATACAGAATTTTAGGAAGAAGGGCTACTGGCAATTTAGGGGTAAGGGAAGTAAATTAAATTTTTACCTATGGTAGAAGCAAATTAATAGAAATTTGATTTTGATAAACCAAGAAATTGTGACATAAAGCGTACTATCTAGAGATCTCACGGCAATGACCAGGTGATCGACTACCAGTAATAGTCTCGGTCAGTGGCTTGTGGGGACCTAGGCTGTGACAGGGTAAGAGCAAGTCAAGAAATGTGGTATTCGTTATAAAAGCACCTAAACTAGAATATCTTATAATGAAAAATGTAAAAATGAAAGCATAGTCCAAATGAGAGATGGTGAACCGTGTCATTGGCGATGACGATGGAAGGAAGAGACATATTTTAGAGTTGCCTGGAGATGGAGCTGATGGGACTTCATGCCTGGATAATGGAAGCTAATGGAGAGGTAAGAATGCAGGACAACTTCTGGTTTCCCAGCTTTGGAGACTGGGTAAATATAGCACCAGGTTGGAAATGCATGAACAGGGGAGTGAATGACAGTTGGATCCACTGTGAGTACACGTGCTCTTGGTACCTGTCGCCTATTCGATAGAGATGATTCAGAAGCGCAGGAGAGAGGCTCTTGGAGAGATACACATTTGGGATTCATCAACATATGAGTGTAGATACAGCCATGGGAGTGGTCAGAATGCCCGAGAGATGTGTTTTATGTAATACAACAAGGCTGGGGATTGGGCCTTGGGAAAACCATCTCTATTAGAAGGGAGGGGAGAGAATCCAATGAACGACGCTGAGAGAAAATGGGACAGAGAGAAGGAAGGTCAAGACAGGAAGAGGAAAGTGTCAAGGAAAGAGTATTCAATAGTATTTAGATTTCGAAGGAATTCCGAGTAAAATAAGGAATGAAACTACCCTCTCGATTTAGCAAAGTTCTTTAATACTTTCTAAATAAGGCTGTGAACTCATTAGAAGATCGATCTTTCTGCTTGCAAACAGTTTAGAAGAACCTTTTGGGGAAAAGTATGATTTAGAAATATTTAGTTGAAATAAATTCAATACTCATCAAGAGGAAGATGACACTGGCAAAAATAACTGAATGCACTCTTTGCCCAAATTCGCCTGTGGCCCGGTGCAGCGATGACCTCACAAGCACCTAAACTGAGCCCCCTGCCTTTGTCCTCCAGGACTTCAAGTTCGCTGTGTGTCTGACTTGCTGTCCATTCCAGTTCTGTCTCGTTGTCCCTGATCCCTGCCTCATTTTCTTCCAATGCCCACCTCTATGGCAAGGGCCTCATATTTATCGGTGGGATTTCTGTTGAATAGATATCCGATTTGCCTCCAGACACCCACTGTTGTCTTTCTCATTCCCATGGATATATCTATGGGGAGACAGGTTGTTTCAATGCAAGGAAGACTCTCAGACAAAGTGATTCAGGAGGCATTGAAAGAGTTAATCAAAGAGGCACCAAATTTCCATTCTCTGAAGATCTTCCAGCACAGACTGGATGACCTTTCACGCTGCAGAGAAAAGAATGCCTCTCTTGGATGACCTTTAAAATCCCTTTCTGTCCTAAGAGTCAGTGGTATCCTGACACCAAACAGAGCATAGAAATCAAGGGTTGGAAGGGACTTTAAGAGGTCATCTGATGCACTTCCTACCAAATAAAGACACCCCTTCTACTGCCTTATTGAAGAGAAACACCTCAGCTTCTTTGTTTTTTTTTTTAATTTTGATGAATGTGAACAAAAGAAATAATAGTATTTATTCTAACAGACTTTCACAGCAAAACTGAGTGGAAAGTACAGAGAGTTCCCATATACCCTTGCCCACACACACCCACAGCCACCCCCACTATCAACATCTGGCACTAGAGTGATATATGTGTCACAAAGATGAACCTATATCAACACATCATTGTCACCTAAAGTTCATGGTTTACATTAGGGTTCACTCTTGGTGTTGCATACTCCATGAGTTTTGAAAAATATATAATGACATGCATCCACCATTGTAGTATTTACAGAATAGGTTCACTGGCCTAAAAGTCCTCTGTGCTCTGTCTGTTCATCCCTTCCTTCCTCCAACCCCTGGCGACCATACTTTTCTTACTGTCTCCATAGTTTTGCGTTCTCCAGAGTGTCATATCATTGGACTCACGTGGTACGTCACCTTTTTCAGATGGGCTTATTTCACTTAGTAATATGCATTTAAGTTTCCTCCGTGGCTTTGCATGGCTTGATAGCTCCTTTTTTTTTTGGTTTCATTTGAACGCTGAGTAACATTCCATTGTTGGATATACTACTGTTTATTTGTCCTACAGAGGACATCTTGGTTGCTTTCAAGTTTTGGCAACTATAAATAAAGCTGCTATAAACACTCGTGTGCAGGTTTTGGGGCAGACGTAAGTTTTCAATCCATTTGCAGTTGTCAATTCAAGGAGCACGATTGCTGGATCATATAGTAAGAATATGTTTAGTTTTGTAAGGAACTGTCAAACTGTCTCCCAAAGTGGCTGTACCATTTTGCGTTCCCTCCAGCAGTGAATAAGAGTTCGTGCTGCTCCAAATCCTTGCCAGCATTCAGTGTTGTCAGTGTTTTGGATTTTGGCCATCCCTTGACTTCTCTTCGAATGCTCAAACAATAGTAATTTGCCATGTTGGAAATGCAGAATGCATTTCATGGCCGGGCAAGGAAGGCCTTATAGGGGACTAAGCTGAGATAAAGAATGTTTGTGGCCGCCATGTTTGCTTTTCTGTCTGGTCCTTCCATTGACTCTCCACCAATTTCTCAGAGTCACAGTAATATCAGAGCTCCGGTCGTGAGCTCCATCAGTGACAGTGCTCATCACTTTACAGTTACTGAATAAGACAATTCATTCTATTGTTAGAAGGGTCTAACTGACATCAAGGTTTTCCTTAAGTAGTGAGTTTATTGCGCCTAATGAAAATTGTATTTGTTCAATCTCCATTATCTGGAGTTGTGAAAATGTCTTCCTTCGATGTGGCAGACTTCTAGTTCGCTATCTTATTCCTCCTCGTTTCTTCTCTTACCTAGGATGTCTGTTTTTATCCAGGTCAATATGTATGTCTTTTTACAAAAGTTCATTTTGTAAAAATGGAAGGATAAGAGGACACATATTTCTGTCCGTGAATATAATTATAACATACATTTAACACAAGAGAGATGAATTTGTTCAGTGTATGTGTATTTTTACAAAAGCGAATGATAAAAGGAAATATATTTCAGTACACGAATATAATTATAACTAATATTACACGTTTAACACAAGAGAGATGAACTTGTTTAAAAAAACATAACACATGTGTAGGCTGTATGATTATACCTATAATCCATCTGCTTTTTATACATCTTTCAGTTTTCTTGGTAAGATTTCACTTGGGGTTGAAACTTGGCAAAGCCTTAGTCTGACAGCAGTTTTTAAAATACAAAATGTGAGAAAAGGAGAAAAGGATCTGTCATACTTTTCAATTACAAAAGCGCTAAGGCAAGGAATAGCTTCTTTATCTTTTTTTTTTCCCCTTTTTATGAACTCGGTCAGAAAAGGAAGGGCTGGAAGAGTAAAACCCTAGCACTTCTCAACTTAAAAAACTTGCTTTAGCTACTTAAATGAGAGAAGTAATCAATGAGCTGTTAGAAGTCAAGGAGGCCACTGTAATTAAAAAGTACCCTCGGAAGAGTCCATTCTGCTAATGTTTTCCCGATGTTTCTTATCTTCTAAAGCTGGAAGGAGTTTATGTTTCTTTCAAAGTCGAGAGCTCTGGGAGCCTGGTATTGCTCTCTTGTTTCATTGAGCTCAAATGCTTTTTTCTATTTAATTTCATCCCTGTTGGACTTTCCCTCCCTCATCCTTCTCCACTATCCTTATCAAAGCAGCCAGATTACCTCGAGGCAGGAGGGCCAAGGGAACAGATATGTATGTAAACAGAGGGGATGAAAAATAGGCATGTACAACACGGCGTCCTAGGAAGCAGCGTGCGAGGTGGGGTGTTGGGAAGAATGGAACTGAGCATGGATGCTAAGGGGTCAGGTGGCTGGAATAAAAGGCTAGACTGGCTCAGCCAAGTGATTACTTTATCTTCTTTTCTTCCCTCTTCCTTTGTTCTGTCTTATTTCATTGTCCTTCCTTTACTTCATTTTCTCTCTTTTCCTCTCAAGCATTTTGTCCTTTCTCTGCTCTCCCCGTTCTTCTTATTCTTCTTTCCCATAATTCCTACCCTTTTCCCCCAGTTTATCACTTCCCGTGTGTTCAGGAAACAGTTAACATAGCAGGCCTGAGGTTGCTATCTTTAAAAGGCCTTCTTACAAGGTTGGCCTTTGGCTGGCACCTGGAAACGTTGCCTTTAAACCATTCTCTAAGTGACAGCTTGTCTTGCCCATCTGGGGGCACTAAACACCTGCTTCCTTCTGCGAATCTGGCAGTTGTGGAAGGTCATTATGTCTAAGGGGCAAACTCCCAATAAAAACCCTAGACTCCGTGTCTGAGACAGGCCTTACCGGGCTAAGCACCACGCATGTGTTGCTGCATCTAATTGCTAGGAAGAAAC
>NW_006431911.1:833576-847899 GCF_000325575.1 Pteropus alecto | reverse complement strand
ATTCCTCCAGATTCTTCCTGATGGGTTTTTCTCTGCTCGGCAATGAGTGTAATACACTGTAACCGTGAGTCCACCTGCTCCTGGATCCTGTCAGTCTGTCTAGCAAATCACGGAATGTACGAGTGGTCTTAGGACCCATGAAACACCAACGCTAATGTTTTTACTGGCCCATCTCTACTGCCTTCAAAGTGGCAATTCAAAGTCAGATAAAGTACTGCTGATTTTTTTAACCTTACGAAAATTATTACTAGTTCCCATTGGGAAGAGACTTATTTTGGAAGCAGGGGTGAGGGCGAATGTAGACTGCCACACACCAGGCACTGTGCTAAGGGCTTTATATACATTGTGTCCTTTAATCAACAACCCTGTGAGGTAGTTATTATTCCTTTTACTTCGAATGTAGGAAGCTGAGTCACCAAAGAGGACAAAGATGAGTGTTAGAAAAGGCAGAACTTCAGTGCTTTAGTTCAGTTTGAGGAACATTTGTTGAACAACTAATATATATCAGGCAGTGTGCTAGGCACAAGAGAGAATAAATGAGTCCAAGAACCAGCTGTAGAGTTGCTCACTATTTAGGGAGGAGACAGCCACGTAAATCTAATTGTTATGCTCTCGTGAAAGCTTAAGACAATATATGTGCCTGGGTGCTATGAAATTTGACTCTAAATATTTTTGATGGCAAAGCCAGGCCTTTTCTTCTTAAAGTTCGTTATTACTATGTCCCCTTTCTTTCAAAGTTAATGCATACAAGGAAAAGAAAAAGCTCCATTTTGTTCTTGACTAATTTTTATTAGGTTTTGAAATATAAATGTAGTATCTGTTCATGACAAAAATATCTGACAGTTCCAAAAAGGTAAAGTGAAAAGTCAAAATCCACATCCATTTTTCAACGATTTCCCCTTTTCGATTCCCCAGAGAGAATTACTTTTCCATTTTCCCATTGTCCCCTTCACTCCCTAATACTGGGAATTATAAAATAAGAAGATATGGGCCAAACGATACCTAAATTTAATGATTAAAATAATAAATTACTTTACTCACAGCCTTTCTGGGAAGAGTTTAAGCATCCTGACTGCTAACGGCCATGCTGGACTGAATTTGTGCTTCTGACTATGAATTATATTTCTCACTATAAATCAGATGACTATTTTTGTTTATATTTCAGTTCATTTTTAAACTGAAAAAAAGAGTTGCTTTTCAATGCTTTTTTTTTTTTTTCTTTTCATTGAAAAAATCCTACTGGTCAGTTCTTTAAGTTAGGAATCTTGAATATGTGTGTCGATGTTGGATTTTGAGAAAATCATTTTGAAATGTTCCTGAATTCAGCTTCTCTAAAAGCTGAGATTTTTTTTTTCTTTGATCTTGAGATCTGAAAAAATCTTACTTTCCTAAGGATGTGATAAAAGAACAGTGTGACAAAAATAGATTCATGCTCAACTACTACAGAAATAGGCAATAGTGGGTCGAAATGATAACTGATAGCCAGGAATAACAGGAGGGTCATGATTTATGTTAGAACTGGAGGGAATCTAGAACTCACCTGGGATGTCTCCTCATTTTATATATAGGACTATCGATTCCGCTAATGTTGAAAAACGGAAATGAATATTAACTTACAATGAGAGTACAGTTTGCGTTTTGTATGTTGTTTTTATCCTAGAGGCTATGTTTTGTTTGTCCCTGGCTGTGAGTATTCTCGTGTATGTTTGGGGAATTTGCAGCAGTACAAGCTGAGTAATTAAGGAATAGAAAGGCCGCTATATTAGATCCGATTCAGGAGAATGGCTGGGTCTCACCGAGCTTATTCCTATGAATTCAAATCAAGTAAGTTCAGTTCAAATGAACTCATCAAGAATCTAGCACAAATTCTTGCCCTATATTCTAAGGTGCTCTTCTTCCCATGGGAAACAGAATCTGCAACATGAAAAATTAGAAAGCAATGTCAGAGTTCAAACGCGTGAGACAGACAGAAGGAGCTAGAAGAATATTCATGCATTTTTATGGGCAGAGGAAGGCACTCTTCTTCTTTGTAAAATGAAGATTTTGGATTAAATTGACCCGGTGGTTTTCTTTTTTTAGTTTTTAGTAAATTAATAGAATTACGTAACCACTGTGACAATCGTGTTTTAAAATTTCCCCATTACTCTCAAATTTCCCTTGAGCCCATTTGTAGTCAACTCCCAGCTCCATGGCCCAACCCCGACCCGCACTGGGCCCAGGCGAACATCGATCTTTCTATATCTTACAGATTCGTCCTTCTGAAATTTCATATACATGGAATTGTACAAGATATGTAGTCTTTTGCATCTGGCTTCTTTTTTTAGCATAATTTTTTGAGGGTCATCCATGTTGTAGTATATATCAGTGGTTGTTGCTTTTTATTGCTGAGCGATATTCTGGTTTATGGCTAGATCGTGTTATGTTTATGGAGTCACCAGTTGATGGGCATTTTGGTAATTTCCATTTTTTGACTATTAGGAATAATCATACTATGAGCATTCACGTACAAGTCTGTGTGAGGACATGTGTTTTCATTTCTCTTGGGTAGATTCCTGGGAGTAGAATTGCCGGTTTGTACGATAAGGTTAATTTTTAAAGAAACTGACAAATCATTTTACAAATGATTTGGTTTAGCAATACATTTGACACCCCTACCAGCAGTACATAAGGATTCTAGTTGCTCCAAATGACTGATGATGTACGTCCTTTCATATGCTTATTATTCATGTGTCTTTTTTGGTGAAATGTCTACTTACGTTTTTTTCTCATTTTTATTTTTATTTTATTTTTTATTTTTTTACTCATTTTTAAATTGGCTCATTCACCTTTTTATTGTTGAGTTACAGGAGTCCTTTATGTATTCTGACTACAGAGAACTAAGAAGTGAATCAATTTTTGAACTCTCCTTATGGATTTTGTTAACAAAGGATTTGGGAAAGTGTTTGACTTTAGCTGGGTCCGATGACAATAGAAATTTCTGAGAATGGCTAATCTCCCAGCTTGGAATGCGAATTATATGCATTTCACCTACAGTAACTTAAACATATACAAAGAAGAAATTCTAACAGATACACAGTGAGGTTCTGTTATCAACTTCTAATTCTTCGCCACACGGAAGTTAACGAAATCCCTTCGTCTGGTCTGACTAAGAAGAGTCTTTGTTTTGGTTTAGCAATACTTCTTTCCTCATTGGATATTAGCTGAAAATAAGAGTTCAGCCCATTGGGCTAAAAAATGGATGATGGGTGAGGTGGAGGTTGGGATATTCCTGTTTTGCCATCTCATGCCATCTGGGCCACACAATCCTGCCTCGTGTGTGGGAATTACGTACGTGTCAGCAGGAGGCACCAGCCTTTGTCACCGAAGTGGGCCACACTCCACGTTCTGAGTCTATGGTGAGAACACTCTGTGTGTGATTTCGGCCTCTTCAAATTTACTTAGACTTGTTCTGTGGCCCAGTCTATAGTCTATCCTGTAGAATGTTCCACGTGTACTTTAAAAGAACGCTTACTATGAAAACTCTTACAGAAGAAAAGAAGTTGATTCTGACTATAAAGTATCCTGTGAAATGTACTTTGAATCCGGTTATGCTGCCCTAGTGGAAATGAAGCTTCTTCCTATTCCCCTAAGGTAGCTTTACAAGAAGATGCACATTTACGATACGAATTATTAAAAAAGCAAATATAATTGCAGAAATCTTTAAAAATGTAGCTGTCAAAATAATATATATTCGTGTATCCCTGGTTCTAATAAACAGTCGAAGGTGTGAAAATATTAGTTGTTTTCTCACCATGTTTTCCAACATTTGTGAATATAATATAGGTTTATTAAAGCCGTTCCTATTCTTAAACTGAACTATTTGACATTTATTTAATTAAAAAGTTATTCATTTCCCGCTTATGGGAAGAACTACAGTTGCAGACAATGACTAAGTTATTCAGGATATCAGTTTTTATTCCTTGCAATATGGAGTTGATACGAGCTTAAAGCACAAGGTGGCAAAGCTCAGCATTGGGCAATGTTTCGAGGCTTTGTCATGCAGCGTTAAAAAGGAATTTTACGTTTTTGCGTGATAAAAGTTTGCGAAAAATGTATACTTCTGTTCTTTTAGACTTGGAATTGATCATTTTGAGACAGAATCTTGAGATGAGATGGACATTTTCTAGGATAATTTCTTAAGAAATAAAAAACATATTAGGACCATCGAATTCCTCCATTTCGCACAAAGGAAGAAAGGCCACTTTTCAAGACTGAGTTCCTGCCTTTTCATTTTGTGGAAGCTAAATAGTTAAAATTGCTTCGTTATTCAATTTCTCACTATTTCAGGAATAACAATGAAGTCCCGAATCAGGGAGGAATTCTCGAAATTGTTTGCTCTGTGTATTTTAAGAGTTTTGCTTTTGGGGTTATCTCTTCTACTGCTTTGCCTCCATCCCTTGTTACATTAAATGGCTTCCCATAGACTTTAGCTGCTGCCGCCACTTCAAATGAAATGCTCATTTCTGCTTCCTGACATTTTTTTTTCACTCTGTCTCTGTCCTCCTTCTTCCTATTGTTGGGTGTGCTCGTCCCGGTCTTTCTACTTGAAGATTTGGACTGTCACTTCTATTTTCTTTGCTTAACTTTTGCCTTGAGTGTTACAAACGTCCAAGAATTATTGTTGACTGAAATGAACAAAATTAGCGGTTAAATGCAACAAGGAAACTTCTCAAGACAATGTAAAATTAAGAATACATTTGCGAGAGCGCTTGAAATCTGTAACAGTAGGCATATATGTTGGAAAGAATAGTTTCTCAATGTATTGTTTTCTCTTGAAGAAGGGGTTACTGTGGGGTTCAGCTGTGTGTTTTAATCTAAGCAAACTTATTCAGTTTCGTTACTATTTCTCAGGTTAATCACCTGTTTAAATTTGAGGTGTAAGGAGAAGAACTTCTTGGCTGAGGATTTTCGAAGTAATTTTGACCTGAAGATCAGCTTGTTCCAGGGTGTACGTGGACTGTATGGTTGAAGCCACCTCGTGATTCAGGTGGCATTTGCAATCCTGACTCATCCCTTGCTTGCCAAGCAGCATATTGATGCCAGAGAATGTCTCCTGATGATCATCGAAGTTGCCTTTGCTTAGTTATACTTGCTTTTTCCAGGATAGGGAATTGGCAACTTAGAGCCAGTTGGCACCTGACTAGCTATTAGTAATGTGTTCTTCTCCCTCTGGGGTGTCAGCTCCCCGAGGGCTCTGCGCCAGTCACACTTTAATGATATTTAAAAGAGACGAATTGTCTTGGAGAAAATGTTTCTGCTTTGGAAGTATCTTAGGAGATTCTTAAAACCTTTGGAACTATCTTAGGAGATTCTTAAAACTCACGAAAGAAATAAAAGTTTTGTATATCAGTTGGATTTTTCCTAAATCGAGTAAGGAATAGATAAGTTGCCTTCATCTCTGCTGATGACGTAGAAAGAGTTTGAAGGGCTTTCAGATTCCTGGTTATGCTTGGAGATGAAGATTATTATTGATTAATCTTCATCTCATAGTGGTTGAAAATTTTGTAAGATTCTTTATTCACATAAGAGTAGAATCAATTTGTAAATTTTAATTGAAAACTCTGAATTCAATTGAGATTCTTTCACAAAGTATTTAAATTTTTTTTTTTTTTTTAAATAAAGAAGCAGTATATCTCTGCTATGGGGCGCTTAAACAACTTCAAGGCATTTAGTGATTTTATTTCTTTATATTAATTGTGGATATGTGTGGTTCAAAGGTGAACAAGAGCGAAAAACTACAACAGAAGGTTGACACTGAGATCTGAGATGAGTGATATTCGAGAAAGAGGAGCTAGAGTAGCGGAAGAAGTATATTAGGATCGTTAAAGGATAAAAAGAGGCATATTAAAAATGTTAAGAGTTTGAGCAAAAATCAATTGGAATTGAGCAGCACCAAATCCTTTAGAATGTCTTGTCAGGTTTCAGCCTGGACAAACAATAAGTATTTCCAGCAGGACTGAACAATTCCATGGACCCAAGAGGGGTCCTCAAAGATGTTACCCTCTCATGATCCAGCACCTAAAGATGACCCCTAAAAAAGAGACTTAGACAAGTCAGTTCCCCTGAGAGCTGGAATTGCTGGGGAATTGCAACAGTGGGGAGGACCCTAGCTGCAAATGAAGTGTAACCCACGTTTCTGCCCAGCCACGTCTAGCCACGAATGAGGCGCAACCCAGATTTCTATCCAGCCATATTTTTGGGGCCCCCAAATTGATGGTTTCCAAGCCAAGTTCTCAGGACACAAAATGACACAAACCAGAAGGCAGTAGCTGCCCCTGGAAGAGAAAGGATCAATAACCAGTGATTCTTTTTCCCCTGCCAATCTGAATTTGGAAAGGAAGGGACAATGTGAAACTACTTCCGTCTCTTGATCCAGCCCCACAGGTAGAGAGACCTGGGGGAGCCGATGCAAGAATTCGTATCCTTCACTGGCTTCTGCAAGTTTGCACAGGATGCCACCTGTGGGCTCCAGAGTGAGTGGGGTGTCCCAGCAGGCCTCATCCTAGTCACCAGAAACTGGGTCTCGTCCTAGTCACTCTCCTTTATAGTCACGCATGGCTGACAGTCCTTTTTCTTTAGGGCACCTTGGAAATGGATAAGGTTATATAAGATGGTTAACAGTTCTCCACTGAGGCCACTGTGATTCGAGATTATCTTTGGTAAGGTTAATCTACTTGTTCAACCTTAAAAAAACATGTTATTCACTTGAGGCCTCATGCTGGCCCCAGTGCAGTTTCTAAGTGAAAACCAATCCAATTCCAGCAATTTCCAGACTAGTCTGGAAAAAGAAACGTTCAAAGGAAGTCTGAAAGATCGCAATGCAAAGCCTGAGGATCTAAGATCCGGGATTCGAGAGGGATCTCTGGAGGCCCACCGCCTCCAGAGGCAACAAGAAAGCAGGGAGCTCAAAGGGCAGCATCGAACTGGAAGTGATCAGAAGCTCGGAAAGAGATTTTATAGAGAAAAGGTGGAAGCCAGGCAAGAAATTATTGATTGGCTGTAGCTTTAAGCCTATTTGGCTGTTAGCGATTGGTTGTCCTTAGCGTTTCAATTTTGTAACCTTGAGGCATTTCCAGGCTTAGGTTTTGGTTTCCTTACATAGCCTCTACGGCATTAGAGCCACCTCAGTCTAATAACCTCCTTGTTTGATTTAACGGATCTTATATTTAAATCTCTCACAAAAGTCATTTATTGGGTCAATTTCCTATGTCAGCTAATTATACTGTGAGAATTTTTCCATGACTGCAGCGGCGATGGTGTCCTTTCTGAGGGTGAGGTCTGTTGGATTTTTTGCCTCGAATGTTCAAATTGATGTTACTTTTGGTCTCATAGTTCCTGTTTATTTTATTTAAAAAATAGCACGAACATGAAAATAAGAAATAAAGAAGATTTCTTAGTTTTATTTTTAGTCCTGGGTCGATAAATATGCACCAGGCCAGAATCTGTCTTTCTTTAATTAATGTACTTATTCAATTTAATGTTTGCACAATATTACAGGAATAAAAACTTGAAGTGTGTGCAGTCCTTCTGGGGTTTGCTATAAAACTGATAACAACTAAAGCCAGCAGAAAATGCTTAATACTCTAAGCGCTCATGTTCACGCAGGTGAAGTCCCACGCAGGTTCTGAGGTGGAGGAGAACCTTTCTAGTAGGATAAGGGCCGAGCAGATGGAGTGGGGACAAGAGTTTGTTTTTTGTGTTTTTTGTTTGTTTGTTTGTTTTGTTTTGTTTTTCGTTTTTTGTTTTTGTTTTTGGCAAGGCAACCCTTGGTTGACCTCACAGATTGCAAGGACCTTGTCAGCTTACGATCCTTTATTTTTTATTTTTTACACCTACAGCACCTGGTCTTCCTAGGTGGTCTCCCATCCAAGTACTAACCAGGCCCGACCCTGCTTAGCTACCGAGATCAGACGAGATCGGGCTTATTCAAGGTGACATGGTCGTAGCGGGCAAGAGTTTTGAGGACAGTCTTCTCATTGGTTTGGCATTTTAGATAGACCTTCCACAGAATAGGTAGGATCTTGAAAGTAGGGTTTGAGGTGGGGAAATATTAGAGGGAAGAAATAGCGCGAGGGACAGCATTTTGGTCACCTGTGGGGCTCACGTGAGGACCAAGGAAGAACTTGGATTCATGCCGAGGTATCAAAAAAGGAAGAGCTAGAAATTAAAGTTTACACATAGGTTAGGTGGAGATCAGGGAAATTTGGACGCCAGGCTCAAGATTTATTGTACAGCTGTACGGTTTTGAATTTCTACATAGCAGTGATATGTCAGCTCCCAGAATGCACCTTGCAGACCTCCTATACTGTGGAGCATTTGTCCCAGGTCCTCAGCTTCTGCCCTCTGGAATTGATTTGGATCTTGCCTCCCATTAGCTGCTTCCCCAACAGTGACCAAGTGGGGAGGAGATATCAAGGTGTGCTGTTCCAGAAGATACAGACTCCTTTGTTGGTTGACCTTGACTCGAGAACTCCCAGACAGCTTCGCCGAACCTTCCTTAGACATTGAGGGCATCGAGGGTGCTTTCACCCAAGTGAAAGTTGGTCTTTCAGCTCTCGTAACCTTGCCTGGTTCCATCCATATTTCTTTTTGCACAGGCATTTCCGCTAATAAAACCCTTGGATGTTTAATGTCGTCTTGACTTCTGCATCTTAGAGGAAGGACCAGGATTAACTCTAGGTGTTTCAAGGTAGCAACATGGTTGAAGGTGCATGGCTAAGGAAATTGACTTGAAGATGCGTTTGTATGGCAAGCACGCTGCTTTTATTTAGGTTGCTAGGCTACTTGTGGATCCGGTGGTGATTATGGAGGTACAGCACCCTGTAGGGGACCCTGGGTGTGGGGAGTGGGGAGTCACTTAAAGCTTTTGACTTATTACCAGAGTGATGACAGGTTATTTCATAGTTCGGTCATAAACTATGACTAAAGTCATATGTTATATGACTAAAGAAAACATTATTTCAACTCTAGTTAATGCAAACTAAAACCATAATTTCTGCCTCCAATTTAGTGCGCCTGACTTAGAAAGAAATGATGTCTTAAGTGTTTGACAAAGACTGCTTAGAAATTCTTTTCTCCATTATTTTTTCTCCTCGGTGTCCCTCTAATACATTTTATCATGAATTATGACATGGCCATACAATTTCTTAATTTACAATGCTCCTTCTTTACCTAATTTGTGAAAGAACTCTTATGACAGCCGGAAATGACTTTGACTCAGTATTAATAAAGACGTATGTTAAAGCATGGGCTTTGTTCGTCTGTTCGTCAGCTTCGTGTGATGCTTTGTCTTGCACTGAAGTAATTCTATGTTTAGGACCCTGCCACTCGTTGCCTTGGATATCATGGACTGTCACAACTTTAGGCTGCGGCTTTGCTGCAGATGCCAACGGGAGACAATAGGCTGCCAGGCAGAGGCAGAGAAAGAGAAAGCTGGATTTCCACACATTTTGCGGCCTTGGCAAGTTACATTGCACAGATCTGTGAAAATAACTTCTGCTGGGAATATATGTCATAAATAAACAAAGACTGCTGGGAAAGTTCACGAGGGCGAAAGAATGAGGGGGGAAGCAGAGAGAAGCTGGGGTGTGGTTGGCATTGCATTGACAGCACTAAGCAGGTAGTCAGACATACCTGAAGGGCGAGGACAGAAGACAAAAGAAGCCACCTAAAGGATGCGAGAGCCCAGGAGAGTAAGCTGAGTCTTTGAATAGGGAAAGGAGAAGAGAAAGGGAAATGGCCAGGGGTTTCAATTTGTATGCACATTTGGACACTAGGAGCTTCTGGTATCCTTTGGGAAAAGCATGTACTTCGTCCCGAGTGACTGAGGGGTTATTTAGCAAACATGAAAGTAGTCAGGACTCTCGTCTTTATATGCAACACTATCCCGTCATTCTTTTGTTGCTTTGGGAATATTCTAGAGAACTGATGTCTCCTTTATCCATGAAGACTTCCGCTTATCTGCTAATCCCCTAAAAACAGAGATGCATTCCAAAATCGAGAGGAGTTTAATGGACACTTTGCATTGATCTTATCGCTCTTTGATTTTGTCAGCATTCTTGACTTCCGTTTCTAGTAAAATGTGTTTCCTTTTATAGTAAAATAGGTTTTTCTCTAGTAAATGTTTGTTCTTGTGCAGAAAAATGTGAACGAGTCTTATAATTTACTGTTACCAGTAGTTTTATAACATTAATCGGTATTTAAGTTGAGGATGGTGGAAGTAGTAAAGTCAGCAGAACATCCATTCGTGATGTTCCCAGGAGAAGTATTCTTGCAATGAGTAAAACCGAGTGAATTACGCTGTCTTTTAAAAATATATAACACGTTTTGTACAAAGAAGATAGTCAAAACCAGATATGATTTATCTTACAGGTGGATGGAAAACAGACCAAGAGAAAAAAATAAGCGACTTAATGACCTAACTTTACCCAGAGAGTGGACAATAAAATGCAAGATTCTAAACCCCGCCCTTCCATTTCATCTTCATCTTTGAAAAATTCAGGTGAGTGTTTGCAATCATTTTGAAAGTTGACCTAGTGGCCACAGAAACAAAGTGACCCACACAGCAGTGCTGATTTGACTCAAAGATTGTTTTAGTTTTCTTGCAAACATCATTAGCGTGGCATTGTTTTCTTATTCGTGAATGTGAAAATGTGTGACTTGATTTTTTTAAAGCACATCTGCGTGAGCGGTGTACGTCATGTAAAGATGTGCTACTCGGAACTAAATCTCCACAAGAAAGACAATTTTTACAATAGCAGCAGTGATAGAAACAGCTCATGGAGCGCTCCTTCTGTGCCAAGGATTGTGCTAATGGCCATTCCATAGATTTTCTAATTAATTCTTATGATAGGATTAGGTAAATATCTTCAGAATTTTATGAATATGGAAACTGAGGCATAGAGAAGCTAAGACATTGACCGAGGTCCATATATCTAATATGACTAGTCCAAGATTGTTTCTCTCTCTCCAACAATAATTCTCTTAACCAGAGCAGATTATGTAACCGTAAACTGAGTGGCGATTGGGACACACCAGATCCTTTTACACATTTGATTTTTCTATTTTTTTTTTTTTTAATGCCTACAGCACCTGGTATTCCTAGGTGGTCTCCTGTCCAAGTACTAACCAGGCCCGACCCTTTGATTTTTCTAAAAGGCTTCCCAGATTATAGAGAAAGTTGAATCAAAACAAACCAGTTCATACAAGGCTTTGGCATAGGAATAACTACTCTGTGGCCTGACCTTATGATGTCTTATGTCCGTCAATCACTTGCTTTGGAGAGAATGACCTCACAAAGGAGATACAGTTTCCAAGCTACCAGTTCAGGTAATAAAGGACCATGAACACTGAGTTTAGGCAGTCACAGGAGAAACATAGTAAACAAGTACAGTTCTCAGTTGCGGGGACCTGGAAATTCACCGATGGCTGCTGAAGGTCCAGAGTAGACAAATTCTGTGAGCGACAGTGGTGATCTCCAAACTTACATCACCTCAGCAAAAAAATGGTAAGGCTGTCCATATACACATGTGTCTGTCTATGTATGTATGTTTACAGATGATATGAATTAATTATATGAATGCTAAGAATTAATGTATTAAGAGCTCTTAAAAGATACTTAAATATGCATCAAGTTTAGTAAAATTTCATAAAGTAATGGACTAAGTGTTGTCTCATGGGTTTTTAAAATACGTTGCCAATCGTGATGACTTCATGCTACCATTAGCCAATTTCTAAGGGAGAAAATACACTTTCGTGGTGAGACTGATGATCAACAGGATGTTAATCCACGTTTAGACAGTCTTCTTAATTTCGATTTTGTGAGGCTGATTTCTCATCGGAACTGATCGTACCAGTATTTTTCAAGCTACGTGTCACAACCTATTGGTGGATGATAATATTAACTAATATCGCTTTTCAGTAAAACAGAAGGGAAAATGTTAGAGTACGTTACTGATAAGTAGTTTCGAGAATCTCTTATTTTTACTTATGTACCTGTGTCTCTAAATCGGGATATATTTACATGTCCATATATGTGTCTAACTACTGAATCATTCTGTGAACTGGGAAAATCAGGCACTTTTGAAAGTATTGAATTAGGCCATTATTGTTTTTATCCAAGACTCGTCGCTGCTAAAGAACTTGTACTAGGAGAGGGAAAAACGTGAACTCTATTTTTTCTTGCCTTTCTCTTGCGCTTGCGTTATTTACATCACTTTCAATCCTTCATTTTTTTGCGCAGAACTTTTTAAGTCATTCGTGTTTCGTGTGAGGGTTCATTTAGTTACAAGCGGAGAATATCGTTGTAAATTCACATATAAGCTGCAAAAGTGATGCAGGTGCCTGACAGACCCTTCGATAATTCCTTTCCCTCAAGAAATTTCCAGTAACACACCTGGTTCGTGAGCTTCAGACATCTTGACTGAGAGAGAGCACCAGTGGCGATCTTTATATGAGCTATTAATTTCTTTCCTATTACTTTAGACAAAAAATACTTTTAAATACAAGTGCTGAGATTTTTATCCTGTACCCCCGTGGAGCACGAACGCTGCTTCATAGACACTGAGTCACAGGGGTCGCAGCCACCGCGTCTTCTGATTTGACTTCATCTCACGCCATTCTGCCTGCTCGAGTCTGACCGCAATGAACACACGAAACAAGTCCCTGCCTCAGGACATTTGAACTGGTGGTTTTTATTTCCGTGATTTCTATGAGGCAGGCTCTTTGGCCTCACGTGGGACTTGACTCAAAAGACACCCTCTTGAAGAAGCTTTCCCTGGTCACTGTGTTTTATACAGTCCACTTCTCTCTCCTCGGCCCCTGTCATACTCTATTTCATGACTCACTTTCATTTATTTATTTTCACAGGACTTATCGCTATCTGTTTAATGCCACTCCCTCACCCCCGCAACATTAAGCCCCCCTGGAACAGGACCCACCGCTCACTCCTATATCCCCAGAATGTTGTTGGAGCTGGTAGATATTTATAGAAAGATTCGAAGGATGATGCATCATTTCTCCTGTCCCTTTGCTTCACTTGAGCCTGACCCTTTGGATCCGGTCTTCTCATTTGTCTCTGGAACCAGTGTCTCCCCAAGATTTCATTTGGCAGAGACACTATTAGGAAGGATGGGGTGGTTGTGCGTTGAGCCGAATGCTGAGAATTCGAAAGGAACGCTCGTGACCCAGGGGTTGGGAGGGGATGCTGGTCCTGGAAATTCTGATGGCTCATTTCTGATAAGAGAATTATCCGGTCGCCAATGCATTTGAGAACAGGGATCTATGACTGCAGATGGATTATGCTATTAGCTCTAAAGGGGATCAGATGTTCGTGTCCCATAGATAATTTCCATGATCAGAAATTTGATCTCCAATTGGAGATGTTTTCTTGAGACACGATTAGTGGAGACTGCTAAATTTTATCCCTGTAGACAAAATATTACCATCTGAACTTGGAGTCAATCAACTGTACCCGAATGCCCTATCATCCTGTCTCATGTCTGGCACTCAGCGGGCTCTTAATAGGTGTTAGTTAGGTGAATAAATAAACACAGCCAGTCATGGAAGCTGGGTCTGGCCTGGCTCTGACATTATTCTGCTGTGCGATCTAGATCAAGATCAGATAAACTGTGGCCCACAGGGTAAGTCCAGGCCTCTACCCGTTTTTGTAAATGAAGTTGTATCAGAACACAGCTCTACTCATCGGTCGAAGTATTTCCTTTAGTATACAATGGCAGAGCTGAGTAGATGTCTATCTGGCCCTTTACAGGAAAAGTTTGCTTACCCCTGGGCTGGAGGACATCGCTTAAATCTCCGGGCATTGATTTCATCATTTGTTAAATGAGTCGAATGGACTCACTGATGTCAAGATCCTTTTCAGACTCGAATGGACTCACTGGTGTCAAGATCCTTTTCAGAACTCATACCTAGATTTTCAGGAGTCAAAGGTGCTTTGTCCATCAAAAAATTCAAAGTGATATGGACTATTATCTTCTCAGAAAACACATGATTTAAGAAGTTATGCTTTCATGAACGGATATAAAGATTTTACCACGTGTATCGTGAGGACATATGGAACATTACAGGTTGAGTTCATTTCTGTGGTTTGGTGTTTAAGTGCTTGGAGCAATAGACTCATTATGCTGCTCAGTGCCTTCCCACAGCTTTCCCCAAGAGCTTTACTAAAATAAAAGGAAAGAGCTTGAAACGTAACTCCGATAAGTGGATTCACTTACGATCTATAATGCTTTAAGTGTGGGTCTGGTATATGGAGTTAAGAACTGAA
>NW_006431911.1:816680-833443 GCF_000325575.1 Pteropus alecto | reverse complement strand
AATTATAAATAATTTTAATATAACATTAAAATTCCGGTTGAATTTCTTTGACTTACTGTGAATTCATTTATGGGCCAGATAAGAAAATGATCAATTGCTGCATATCACAGGAGGAAAATTTTGGTTTGGGAAGAAAAATTTGTCTTTATTAAGTTAGAGTCAATTGTATTATCTTGATTGGTTTTCTTGTTTGGGTTTAAATTATAAATACTTAAGTAAATAAGAGCCTCTTGGATACCTTTCAAAGATCATTAGATCTGTAAAAATTTGTTCAGGTCATAAAATTTGCATCGGATATTTCTTTCCATACTTGCCATCCTTGTCCTTAGCTACTCCTATTACTGCTGACTGCACCTTATATCACAGATAACAGCGTGTGAATATTACAATTAAATCATGCAGTCAGGAGCTTCTAACAAAATGAGCAAAAGGAAGTAGAATACATTGAATTTTTCTCTGCAGATAAACAATAAGTTCCAATTCAGGGACTCCGTTCCTCAATCATTAAACATTTATTGAGCATCTTCTATGTGACAGTTTGGGCCGGGGGGAAATATTTCAGTTATATGTTATCTTTTATAGATTATAAATCTATAGAAATTTAGAGATTTCATACCATGATCCCATTTGATTTTTAGCCCAAATTTGGAAGGGAATCAGAGGAAGGCTTCTGCCTACCTCTAAGGTTTGTGTGGGTCCCCTCTGGAGAAAGAGCAGAGAGATAGAGTGGAGAAGTCAGCCCAGCCTTGCACCACCTGGAGAAGCTCTATCTTCCCCCAGGTGGGTTTCTCTATGTGAAATCTTGGTGTGGACTGGGGAAGGCCAGGCACCTTGTCGACCTGAAAACGGGGAGCAGAAAAAGGGCAGTGACATGGCGCTGGGGCAGGACAACCTCCGCCTGCAAGAGGCTCGATTCCTAATTCACATCCTACGCTGCCTCCCAGATCCAAGCAGGAGGTTGGGTTTCCAGCTCATGGGGAGAAGAGCACTTCTGAGTCTACCTAACGCCCGGATAACTCTGGTGCTCACCCGACACCCCGCTCCTAACCAAATTCAGATTGCTACTTTTCCCTTGTGTGTGGAGTGCTAGGACCAGGGTCTGCGAAATGGGAAAATTCTTCCCCAATTACTCATCACTATTTGATGGTGACCTAACAATAATAGCAACGGCATCTTGGACTTGCCAATAGGTAACTCTTTGCCTATGAATAAGAAACTCTGAGCCAAAACGTGTTGATCTGTGAAATAAGGGAGTTGGACTAGATTAGCTCTGAGGTCTTTCCCAATTCTTACTTGCCACGAATTTTGGACTTAACGTTTTGACTCCTAAATTAACGCAGTTTATGTGGGGCTCACGACCCAGGGATATATATCAGTATAGCAGATGCTGTCACGGCGGCGCCTGTTCATAGCCCATTGGCACACACTATTTCTGCTGGCTTTGCTGCGAGCACCTATCACTCTCTGCCAGAGGCTTTTATCTGGCTGCCGAGACATGCTTGGCTGCAAATGCAAGGGAGTTAAAATCCCCAGGAGTGGTCCTCAACGAATGCCAAATGTGAGTTGAAGAAAGATATTGCACGTTGAGGAATATATTTTATTCGCCCTGACCAGGGTTACCAGATTTAGCAAATAAAAATACAGGTCAGGTATATCTGGGTTTCAGATAATATCAAATAATTGTTTAGTATAACTATGCCCCATTCTAAATATTATGTGGCATATGCTTACAATAGAAAACTCATTGTTTATCTGAAATTCAAATATAATGCGAGTCCTCAATTTCATCTGTCGTTGTTAATCTCAAGTCTTATTGGGAGCATTGGGCATTGCAACTAGACTTGCGGGCCAGCAAGCGAAGCTTCATCTGTATTTGCATCCGCTTCCCTGCGCTGGCATCACCACCTCAGCTCCACCTCAGATCCTCAGGCATTAGATTCTCACAGGAGCACCGGTCCTGGTTGCCACAAAGTTTGGGGACTCCTGGTTTAGAAGATGCAGAGGATGGCTAGAGTGATGCAGACCTAAGTACCGATGCCCAAGGATAACGCCATGTTGAGAACCAAATAGTAGATGAGTGTAGAATCATCAATTCAAAGGGCTCAGGGAAGCAAACACTGAGCACGGTAAAACTGCAACCAGCAGTCTCAAACACTGTGGGGACGGAGACACTGAAGTTGCTGAACTGGCCCAGACATTATTCATTTCTTTAGCCCTACTGACTAGCACAGTGCCTGGCTCACTCTTGGTGCTCAGTAAATATTGAATGAATGACACGGAAGGAAGACTGATGGAAATATGAAACTCTGTCTTTCTGAGTTTTATGAAATGGTGCCCCCTGAAAAATGCACAGGGCCTGTTTGCGCAAAGTCCCATCTGATTATAGATGTATAGAAAATATGGATTGCTCTATGTATTCTAAGTAATGAACTTTTCTAATGTTGTCCTCATTTTTCATAGTAGGTACAATTGAACTTAAATCTTTCATGGCTAGACAGGTTTTTGAATGCCATTTGTATGTTCGAAGCTAATTTACTTAATAGTCAACTAATCTGAACCTTGAACAATATTACTGGAGCATTTAGATAGAGCGAAAGGGTTTGGGAGGACATTTTCTCATTCGATTTCAAAGGACTGTAGGCAGTTCATGTTTTCAATGACATTTTCTTTTCGTAGGAAGGATAAAAGGAAGGATAAAAATTTTATTCTGTGTTTATTAGTTCTAACTATAAATTCAGAGTTGAAAAAGATCAGTTTCATCCTCAGCAAGCCATGTGATATGTCCTCACTCTTTTACCGAGAAAATAAAAGGCAATAGAAAAATAAACAATAGCATCTAGGTGACAGAAAAGTAGCGCTAACATTTCCGCGGTGTTCGTTAAATTCGGCTTTTATTTTGACTAGAGAAAACCATTTTTACGAAACATTAAGCAAGCTGCTCTCCAAAGGGTGGTTTCAACTTAAAATCATTTATTCTGTGGATGGTGCATTTTTCAGAGTTTATATGTTCATTATATGTTGACAGAGTGTCAGCCACATGAGAAGGGCTGAATTGTGTATATGGAGAAGTACTAAAAATGCACATAGGAATTCAAAATAATATATATTTTAATGTAAAATGAAAGCTGTCCTTGTTGTTAGCATTCTATCAGAAATAAAACTTTCCCCTGATGCTATAGAGCCAATGACAGCTCTTTGAGGCTTATTGTGCCAACTCTGTGTGGTACTGCCATAGAGAGTCATAAAAGGAATAAAAGGAGACCTCCTGTTTCTGAGAGTGGCAGTGTCACTTATTCAGACCAATTCTCTGGATAAAATACGTTTTAAAAAGCTTGAAATTACTGAAGAGCTGACAAAAGTAAAGGAAAGTGAAGGAAAATGTAAAATAACAAATGTTGGCGAGGATGTGGTGAAATTGAACCCTTAAGCACTGCTGGTGCGAATGAAAAATGGTGTGGCTGCTGTGGAAAACTGTGTGGCAGTTCCTCAGTTAAGCATAGAGTTACCATATGACCCAGCGATTCTACTCCTGGGTATATACTCAAAAGAATTGAAAGCAGGAACTCAAACAGATACGTGTACGCCAATATTTGTAGCAGCATTAGTCATAATACCCAAAAGGTAGAAACAACCCAAGTGTCCATCAGAAGATGAACAGATAAACAAAATGTGGTCTATCCATACAAGGAATATTATTCATCTACAAAGAGAAATAAAATTCTCATCCATGTTGCAACATTGATAAACTTTGAAAACATTATGTTGAATGAAATAAGCCAAATGCAAAAAAATAAATAAATGCTGTACAAATTCACTTACATGAGATTCCTTGAATAGGCAGATTCATAGAGACAGAAAGTAGAATGGAGTTTACCAGGGGCTGTAGGAAGGTGGGATGTGGAATTAGTGTTTAATGGGGATGGAGTTTCATTTAGGGAAGATGAAAAAATTCCAGAAATGGATAGTGTTGATGGTTGCACAGAATCGTGAATATTTAATATATTTGATGTCACTTAAAATGATTTAAATTTAAATGTAAGTTTTATTACATATATATATATATATTTACTTATCACAATTAAAAAGAAAAAGAAAAAATGTGAAGAAAAAAATAAGAAACATGACAGGTGAATGAGTACAGAAGCTGCTTTTGACCTGAGGACATTTGCCATTTCTCAGAAAATTAGGCCTTTTCCTTTACAGCCTCCTGCAGCAACAGAGACAGAAATCAAAGCCCAGTGTCTTTTTATTGGGTTTTCGATATTCATCTTCATTAATTTTATCCCGAATGTGCCATGAGGTTTTCTGAATCGGAGATAGACTATCATTAGTGTTATTTATGTAATAATCACTGCATTGGCCCCCTTGCCCCAAGCCTTAGCCCTGGGACATCAGGGGCCAAATGGAAATAGCTCTTCTCTGAGGGGCCCGATAGATAATCCATAGGTGAGAAGTAGAGAAAAATGGAGTTTCTCTGCTTATATACAGAAGAAAGGGGCAGCTACATCCCCCTCTTCTCTCATAAAGAGGGAATAAAACTTTTGGTCCTTGGGGATGGGATGAAATGACCCCAGGTTCTCTCTCTTACCTTTTGGAATGTAATTAAATATATTTCCAGACCAGATAAGCCTGGATGTCTCTGGCTGTCCCAGGTCGTGAGCCTCATTTGCCCTTGAAGTGTACACACATACCCCCAGAGTTAGATAAATCTCTCTGGAGTGCTCACAGTTTTCATACAGTGTGTAAATTACCTTCCCAAGGCTCGCTCGTAGCTCAGGAGCCCGAGTTTTCAGCAAAATTTATTTAAAAATCCCCAGCTCCGCAGAAACACAAAAATATTTTCTCTACATCCCACACTATTGAAGACCACACTTGACAAAATTTTAAAGTTCAGTTTATCAACTCTTTGTACTACTAATGCTTTCCCCATAAGATCAGGAACAAGGATTTCCATTCTTTCCACTTTCCTTCAACATCGTACTGCAGGTTCCAACCTGTACAAGAAGGTGGGGCATGGAGAAGGATGGGAAAGGAAGAAGCAAAGCTGATTCCATTGTGCATTGCACGATCATCCATGTAGAAAATGCTGAAGGATCTATAGAAAGCCTCCTAGAATAGTAAGTGAGGTGAACACAAATACCTGCAGTGTAAGGCTGAGTGTGAAAGCTGCTTTTACAGAGGTACCACTCCCTTCAGAAGTAGTGAGGTGGGGAGATTAATTTGCTTGGAGAAAGTGGAAAGCTTCCTTGGAGGTGAGCTATGAGTCAGGTGTTTGAGAAAGGATTGATTTTGGTCAGGGATAAAGGAATTGGTATTCCAGTGGAAAGGAAGAGGAAAAACCGCAAATATTTGGAGGTGGAAAATCATGGAGAGCTCGTTGCATTCTTTAATAAAATTGGAGCCGAAGGCATGAGAAAGAGCAGAAGGGAGGAAGGGACAGAAAGGAAGGTTGGGAAGAGATGGCGGAGACCTCGAATGTCAGGCCCAGAATTAAGGACTTTATCTGAGCAACTTTAAGAAAGGGGTATAAAATTATTTTCTCAACTGTAAAATAGTAGTCTTACTTATTTTTCTATTGCCTAGTCGGAAAAGATGATTATGTTCAAAAGTAATTTCAAAGTCACTCAACTAGAGTATACCTTTAGTATTTTAAAGTACGCAAAATAATCCCAGTTTATGTAAAAACGGAAAATAAAAACATGAAATGAAATCTTTCAGATCTGCTGCTCTCGCATATTTATCATCGCTGTCTGTAAACGTGGGACATACGCCCTTTGAGGGTAGCAACTGATGACCTAAGTCTTTTGTATTTGCCACTGCGCAGGCCGGTCAGTGGGTGTCTAAAACATCTTTGGTATCCCGCTATGACATTCAAGTATGGTAATCCAATTGGTAGCCGGTGACATTATTAAGAAATGAGTGTTTCCGGGTTTAAAAAAGAAAAGAAAAATCCACAGCACATAGCCAAGGAGTAAATATGGAAAACAGGTTGGAAGTAAAGAGATTTTATTTGTTGAACTCTCGCTTCTAGGACCCCGCGCTCCAGCGCAGAACGCTCCCCCCTCCTCCAGGCCACACTGAGCCTCCTGACATTTAGTCCACAGAGTGGGCCACGGCTTGCCCATCTCAGAACCCCATTCTGCTTTATTAGAATGTCTTTTTTTTCCTTCTTATCCCAAATGAATGGGACACAGCACCTCTCTCCCTGCCCATTCAATACCCTTCCCCACGGCAACCCTGAAGCACAAACATCAGCCCATCAGAGACTGACCTCTCCACGCTCATTTCCAAAATCAGCCCTGGAGAGGACAGAAGGCCTAGTGACACAGTTTACCACGTGAGGAGCTCGCCTTTCTTTTGACCGCACCCACTCCTGCTCAGAGAGGAAATTCTGATGCTCCGAAGGCTGTTTCTCCCGAGACAACTTCCCCTCTGCAAGATTTCTCCCTTAGACATGCCATTCTGAATGAGAACATGTCCGCCACTGTGGACTTGCTGAACTGCGCTGTTGCTTTTCAAGCTATCTGCCTGATATTCTCAGTGCTGAATTTAAATAGACCGCTGTTATGTCTTGAATTGAAAGGACTTTTTTTGGCACCGATCAGAGTAGGTAGGGAACCTATGTCCTCATTATCTCTGCTTGATTTCTTTTGCTACCGAAGATCAGCTTGGATAGTTTGCCAGAACAAACCCTACTTGCAGTGGGATGACAGAAAGCAAGGTAGAATAAAGAATATGTAACTAAGGAGAAATTAGCATATTCTAAACAGCAAGGTTTAGAGACTTGGAAATTATAGTAGTGTATTAAATAGGATTCTCTAGAGAAACAGAGCCAATAGAATATGTAGAATATAAATATTTAAATAAATATCTACATATATAATGTGTGTCTATATCTATATATCTGTATCTCTATCTATCATCTATCATCTATCTATCTATCTATCTATCTATCTATCTATCTATCATCTATCTAGAGAGAGAGATTACAGAGAACTGGCTCCCATGATCACAGAGGCCGAGAAGTCCCATGACCTGCCATCTGCAAGCTGGGAACTCAGAGCCAGTTGTATAAGTTCCAGTCAGAATGCAGGAGAAGACCCATGTCCCAACTTAAAAACAGGCAGAGAGAGCCAGTTCTCCCTCACGCCAACTTTTGTTCTGATCGGACCTCCAGTGGATTGGATGAGGCCCACCCACATCGAGGAGGGCCACCTGCTTTATTCAGTCTACTTATGTGAATGTCAATGTCCTCCCGAAGCACCTTTGCAGACACTCACACAATAATGTTTAACCAAATATCTGGACGCCCTATGGCCCAGTGAAGTTCACACAAAGTTACCCATCACAGGTGGAGCAGCTTGGCAAATGTCGATGGCGCGTTGGTATTTTCCGCTTTAAATGTGTCTCCGTTATGACAAATCATTGGCCCCCTGCGCATGAGTCCTCCGGTGCATGCGCGGTGCATGCACAGCCTTCATTATTTGCCCGCCACGTGTCTTTGGCATAAGCCTGTCTCAAATGTAAATAACGTTCTTCTTCTTTTGAAAAAACTTCATTAAAGTAATGGGTCTAGAACAGTGGTTTCAACCAGGGGGTAGTCTGCCCCCAGGGGACATTTAGCAGTGTCTCGTTAGGCGAAATGTGACCGATTTTACAAAGCAAGCTGCCTGTTCTGCCTGCAAGGGGCAGGCCCACATCACCTGAAGGTAATATTGTCGCATAGATAACTGGCCCCATTAAGTTGCTTATGGCTTTGGATTGTAAAGCTCTTAACAAGCATGGGCCACGAGGCTACGGGGCCACGAGGCTACGGGGCCACGAGGCTACAAGGCCACGAGGCTACAAGCCACCTGCGTTAGCACGTGCCCCTTGGCCATATTTAACAAGCCCCATTGCTTTCTGGGTGTGGAGTTCTATCATCTTGCTGGCTCTTAGGGCTCTGTCCGTAAGTTCCCTTACTTAGCCCTTGATGTAATTCTGGAGTTGCCAGCCTCTTTCTTTGGTCTCTTGGCCCCAGGAAATTTTCCCAGCATGTCTGGAGATATTTTTGGTGTCACAACTGGGGAGTTGCTACCGACATCTAGTGAGTAGAGGCCAGGGACACTGCCAAATGTCCCCCAATGTACAGCGCAGGCCCACAAGAAAGAAGTATCCAGCCCCAAATTTCAGTAAGGCCGAGGCTGAGAAATGGCGATATAGAGTCAAAGGGACATTCCATACCACTCTACAGAGTGTACTCCAAATGTCCCCCATCTATGTCATGGGAAGCCAGTGCTTTCTGAGTTTAAATTCCTGGGTAGGATCTGGCATTAAAATGAGCAACTTGTCTACAGCCATGCCATCCCGAACGTGCCTGATCCCGTCTGACCTCAGAAGCTAAGCAGGGTCGGGCCTGGTTAGTCCTTGGATAGGAGACCACCTAGGAAGATCAGGTGCTGTAGGCATTAAAAAAAAAAAAGGCAACTTGCAAATAGCTTTAAGGTAGACATGTTAAATCTCAAATCTGGATGAAAAACAAAGCTATGAGAGAAGTTAGATAGCACTTCGAAATCTAGGAGAGCTGTGAGGATTGCGTGCAGGTGGCTTCATTCCAGCTCAGAGCACCAAATATCCCATAGTGAGTTCTTAGATGGGGAGGAGCAAATACTCGTTTTCATCAGAGGCAAACTCTGAAGCTGCAGTTCCGGCCTCTTCGGGCCTTCGGAAGGTGCTGCTTCGTGCCCCGTGTGCGATCTCTTCCATTCTAACTGCGCTGGGTTGTCCCGATTCAGAGGGGTCAGTGACAGAACATTAGAAATCCTGTTTCTTCACCTGTCGATTCGTATGCTCGATGCCAAACCCGATTCCATTTTTACCTTTTTTTTAAGTGAGTAACCCGTGCATCTTTGCTCATGGTCGGGGGGGAAAAAGTTCCTGTTAATAATTTACAAAAGACAGAGCTACTCCTCTTCTGCATCCTTAAATCTCTTGGAGCACGTGATCGTCTAAGCATATCTGGTTTCCAAGTAGCTGAGTGATGAAATATGATTGGCCTCCCAGCATCGATTCTTCTCTCCTTCTTCTCATCTGGCAGTTGTTTCTTAGGATACCGTCATTCTTCTTATAAAAGAATAAAGAACAGAGTTCTTTCTTTCCATCCTTAGGAAAAGGTGAGCTATTTTGCCTTCCTACCATGGACGAGGATCCCGAAGGAGAGACTTGGCAGACCTTCTCCATTCCCTGGGGCTTCGGCAAGGCGGTAGAGGATGAAGGAGGACACGTATGCCAGTGAGTATAGTCCTCAAGTTAAAACGGCAGGGATCTTATCGTGTTTCCAGAGACTAGCTCGTGGTTTTTGGTCGGATGAATTTATCTGGACAGGGGTTGAAAGCTACAGCTCAGAATTATACAAGAATGATGCCTTTGATAGCAAAGTGTCGATGATCCTTCTGAGGTTTGTTCAGGCGCTTCTGATATTTAAAAAGAATATCGAAGATGAAGCAGGAAAAGCCTGCAAAAGAAAAGTACAAAACCATATACGACCTTGGTTGTTTATTTCCTCGAGACTAGATGTCCAGAGGCACTTTTGGGAAAAGAGAAACTGATTTTATCTGCTCGTCCGTATATATGGTATTATAATAGGCTATAATTTATAGTAAACTTTTGACTGCACTTTTGGTGAGGGAAATTGATTTGTGCTGTGTTTGTTTGTTTTTTTTTTTTCTTTTTAAAAATGGCATCTTCTCAGTGACGAATGTATCTGTCAGGTTGAAAAGTTTTGATTTTCAACGGAAAATGTTATGTTGGTTATGCGAATTGGTTTGTATTTAATTGCTTCTTTATGTTCGGTGGTCTCGATAAATAAGCTTTTCTCCTCTGAGAAAAACCACAGTTTTACAGAAAGTTCACATCGTTGCTGAGTGGCTTATGGTTTGTAAAAATATATAATTCTTTCTCGGGATGGTCTAGGGTTCAAGTCTGAGAAATTTGTCAGTAATGCATACATTTTGGAATGCCAATCAGAAAGTTTCCAGTCATTCTGCTATTTAATGCTTTCTTATCAATCATTGACACCGTGTTATGAGCCACTTATGAATTTGTATAAATGATATTCTTTCAGTAGATTTTATGATTATCGAGTGTTAAATCATTGCAATAAATACATTATGAAGAGGCCTGCTTGTAAAGGTTAAGAAAGCTCTCCAAATGATTATGATTCAGTAATACCTTTGCGTTTTACTGCTTGGGACTTCGAGCCAGATATTCTTTAGAGTTGTCATAATTTTCCATGACAGTAATCACTTGGTGGCACTATTTGTTTTAAAAACAGCCTTGAGAGTTTTCACTAGAGCACGTGAAACCTCTTTCTGTTATGTAGTTAGTTCATTGTATGGGACCGAAACATACAAAATAGTCTGACATTTTGGGACTCGGAGCTATTATCTACCCCGCCCCCCCAAACAACTTTGCTTGTGATATAATTTTATTGAATAACTTTTATTTTTAGTGCACAGATTTTCCCCCTGATTTCATACTTGAAGCATGAAATGATTGCATATTTGGGATAAGGAAAGTGACTACTTAAGACATAGGATCATGGGATTTGTGTCTCTTGTTTACCTTGTCAGTGACATGAAAAGAGATTCAGCTCCAAGTTCATAGAAGCGTATTTTTGGGTTTGGGAAAAAGCAGGTAATAAAAGAGATAAGAAATATTTTACGTTAACATACTAAAGCCGAACCACTGAATTCCATTTTGATAGTCTGTTGGCCATAGTTTTAGCAACGTGTACCGAGTGACAAGTCTATGTGTCTCGTTTGATTAGAATTAGTGGTGGGTTGGTCTCTAAAGACTGAAGTTCTGTGTTATCCCTGGATGTGCTTAGTCATGAGATGATTCAGGTAGTATATTATGAATTTTCATATATAAAATGCTATTTTCTTGTATAACGCAATATAAAAAGCAACCATTATTATAACTTCAGCCTATGTCTCCGGTCCAGGGTGCTCTCAAGTACAGAACTAGTAAACAGGTTCAAGATTTAACGAATGGGGGATAATTTTCATAGAGCAACAACTGATGTTGGTCCAGTTTGTTTAACTGAGTCTCGCTCGTGCTGCTGGCTTCACAGGAATAAGATCTAAAATCCTTAGTCTGTCCTCCAATCAGGCAGAGCAGGCTGCTCAGACTAGGGGCCCGCACCCCTCATTCATTTGCCTCACTGCTGAAGGAGCTAGCGTAAGACCGATGTGGAAAGAATGGTTCACTTTCCTGAAGTTTCATAACCCTTCAAGATTAAAGTGACTTGAGATCGTTCTTGTCGTTTTTTCTATTGATTAAAGAGCAATTGGTTCCTCTGGCCAGTAGAGCAGCCGCACGGAACGGTGAGGACTATGGTGTCCACACCAGCCTGACCCGGATGTGCACCCTGGTGCCTTTACTTATCGGCTACATGACTTTGGGCAAGTTTGTCAGCTTCATTGTCCCTCAGCCCTCATGTCAGTACCATCAATACCATGAGGATAATACCTCCTGGAGTTGGAGGGGTGAGCGAGTTACTATAGGAACCACTCCCCTAGAACAGTGCCTGGCTTGGCCAATTGTCTAATTCCTGGTGGTGATTCTGATTGTCAGCAATAGTGGCAGTGATAGTAGAACCTTTCCAAAGCAATCTTGTTTGCAAGCCTTCAAGTATAGTTTAAGTTGGAGTGAAAGTTATAGGTTCTATTGCTATCTCCATTGTCTAGTAGGATGAATGAGTCATTTAGAGCTTGGGAGAGGGAGTGAGTACAAGAAGGTTGGAGGGAGTTTATATTTCTGTGCAATTTCTTTGGTTTTAAACACAAGGCTTGGTAGAAAGTATAATGAAAACATCAGTGAATTGTAAAACAGGACTAAAAAAATGAGATGCGTTTATTTCAGTTCAACTATTTCTTGAGAACCTACCAATGTGCTAAGTGCTGGGTACAGAGAGAGAATTCGAAGCTTCAATGAGATACCACACCACACCTACTAGAATGGCAAAAATGAAAAGTGCTGGCAATGGCAAATTCTGGCAAGGTTGTGGAATGACTGGAACGCTCATACGTTGCCAGGGCAGTGTACCCGCAAAATGCTATAGCTGCTTTGGAGACCATTTGGTAGTTTCTCATAAAGCTAAATATACATTTGCCATAAAACCCATATGATCCCACTCTCGGGTATTTACCCTAGAGAACTGAAAACTCACGTTCACAGAAAAAACCTTTCACAAATGTTTATAGCAGTTGGATTCAAAATCGCCCCAAACTGGAAACGGCCCCAGTAATCCTTCAGCGGATGAATGGGTAAGCAGTATTAAATCTTCACAACGAAATACTAGTCGGCAATAAAAAGGAACAAACTATTGTTAGACACGTTTTGGATGAATGTCAAAGGCATTAGGCTGAGTGAAAGAAGCAACTTTCCAAAGGTTACGTACTATGTGATTTTATTTATATGACGTTCTCAAAAAGAAAACTATTGTGACAGAGAACAGATCACTGGGTGCTAGGGGTGGGGGGAGGGTACTCTGGCACCTTATATG
This sequence comes from Pteropus alecto, assembly GCF_000325575.1. Classification (NCBI taxonomy): domain Eukaryota; kingdom Metazoa; phylum Chordata; class Mammalia; order Chiroptera; family Pteropodidae; genus Pteropus; species Pteropus alecto. The sequence continues at coordinate 820,896 of NW_006431911.1, read as the reverse complement.
ATGGAACCTTTCTATATTCTAACGGTGGACATGGTTGTAAGAATGTAGATGTGATAATATTAATGTTTTAAAAAGTTTTACTATGTGATGATTCAAAACATGAAAATGAGAACACGAGATTCTCGCCCTTGAGGTGTTCAGAGGTGCAGTGAGGGACAAACACATCATCATAATGCGGTGGGGTGGATGTAGCGATGTGGCATACTTACAGAAGAGCTGCCATCCAGCATGACAGCCCATCCTAGTGTGCCGTGGCTGGATCACAAGCGTGCCCGGATGTCGCTGCACAAGGACTATGCCAGCCTGAGACCTAGGCCAGTTACTGATGGCCATGCACAGCCTTGTCCATTTCCCCACAGCCATTTTCTACGTGTACCAGGATGTGAAAAGAATTGTGAGGGCACAGAGGAAGGACGCTGCCTGAGAGGAGAGGGGTCGGTACCAGGAAAGGCTTCATTGAGGAGATGGATAGTACATGCGGTGGCAATTAAAGGACGAGAAGGAGATAGCTGGGCAGAGGAGGGCTTCTCCAGGGCAGGGAGAGGGCATTCCAAGAAAGCCATTCCTTGCCCGGGAATGACACATAGGAGGGAAAGACTTGGGTGTGAGTTGGGAGCTCAGAGGTACTCAAAATTCCAGGAATACAAAATTTAAGATGGCGCCGGAGAAGTGAGACTGAACAGATTTATAGATAGCCGTGTATAATAAAGGAATATTTTGTTTTCTGATAGTAGATTCTGAGCATATTTACGGGTGGATGGGGAAGATGCAGCAGAGAGGGCAATTTAATAAAAGAAGGCTGGAGGGATGAGATAATGGGAAGAGGTATAGAGTTTGGTCTTAACTGTCAAATGCTGGAGAACATTCTTGTAACACGTGTAGCATTAATGGAAGGTTCCGCCTCCTAGGAAGGTTATTCCATTCATTCATCATCAATTCATTCAACATATCTTTACTGAGCACCTACCTGCCTGCTAGTCACTGTTTTAGGTCCTGGGAATCCAACACTGAACAGAAAGTCTTATGAAGCTTCTATTTCAGGGGCTAAATGAGCTCAGATTTAGACACTTTGGAAGTGTAAAGGGACTCTTGTAATAACCCCAAGTAGGTGGGTGCTACAAATAGCAGTCCGGCCTGAAAATGCCTCATTGGCACAAATTGGGAATCACTGGCACCAAGATAGAAATTGGAGCCTTAGAAATTGGTTAAATGATCAATTTTTTATACTTCACTAAAGCTGGAAAAAATCTAATTTCTTCACCAAAATTCTCAGTGATTTGCCATCAGGACTGGTCTTTATGTGAGAGAGGGAGAGATGTGTCTAGTTTATGTTATATCTCAAGGGTGCTTGTTCACTTACCCATCCGCATTCCTTTGTTATGGCATCCTGGTAAAGGGCCCTCTAATCTTTCTAGAAGAGACTGTCTTAAAAATCACAAATGTCTAACATGCAGAACACTATAAGCTTGGGGTGGTGGGGGAGGGTGTGGATAAGAAAGAGTAGACCTGATCCCTCTTCTGAAAACACTTAGTCTCACGTGAGATAGCTCCTGTGCCCTTTGTGAGGGTTCATGGTGCTTGACAACAGCTATAACCAAACAAGCAGAAAATCCGAGGTTGCTAAGGGGACTTAATCTTCCAGTACATATGCACAGGCAGAGTTGTAAAGCAATCATCGAGGACTCTTCTGAAAGGAGTATGTTCTGAAGCCAATTGTTGATGACCTGAATCCACAGCAGCTTGGAATGACATAGGCCAAGTTCTTGGCTTTGACTTTGGATACCGTACATGAGCTCATGGTGTTTCGGAGACATTATTTTAATGAAAGTTTTGAGCCAGCTGTGTTGTTAGAGCTATTGTGACTCAGGTACCTATCGATGCCACTATGTCGATGTGGCTTTAAAACCAAATCATTAAAATTCTACCTGTTCTGAAAACCAGGAAATAAACAAATGGATATTCTTTCTCCATCCTAGGGCATCATCTCCCCTGCGGTGGGCTTGGGACAAGGTGGAAGTTAGAAATGGGAGAGTTGAAGGGGTAGGTTCGGGCACCATCTGGCAGGAAAACTACCCATGACAGGGAATTATATGCTAACCATTGTCCTTGGCTCATAAAGGACTTTTTGTTATTCTAAACTGAGTGACAGCTCATTCTTGGAGCCCACGTGGACATCTTGAATGGTCTGTGCCTCCTATTCATTAATTTCACCTTTAAAATTACAATGGCTCTACTTGTTTATATTCGGTAAAGAATTAAACTTACTCAACTAAAATTTTAACCTGTTTCCTTTTCCATTTGATAATTCGGGGGATAGATACCTCTGCTATGTTGAAGGCTTCTTTAGTTTTATTGATCAGTATTACGCTGGACACTAAGGAGGAAGAGGAGGAGGAATTTGTGTCCTCGTTCTCAGCTCCGTACTGCAAAGAAAGACTTTAAAGGACTTTCTAACAGATCTTCTAATATATATATTTACCAAAATTTATATTATAAATTTCCTTTGAATTGGTAGTCTTGAGAGTTGAGGTATTCTTAGAGAATTATAACAGACTTTCAAAACTCTTTATTGCCTTTTTTATTATAAAATCACATGTCAATTTTTTTTTAAATACTAAAACGAATTAAGTAGAACATGAAAGCTGCATAACTGAGGAGGAGTTAACTATAGAACAAGAGTCAGGCAAGTCCATTGTGTGCATGACTTGGTAGTAAAATGGCAATTTCACATTTTGAAGAGGTTCTTTTGACAAGGAACTTGACTCAGAATTGCCAAGTCGTAGTGTTCCTTGCGTTCAAAGGGTCCATCAGAATGGCCGCCTCAAAACCATTGTGTCATTCCACTCCTGGGTATGCATCCAAGAGAATTGAAAGCAGGATCTGAAAGGGATATCTGCACACCCATGTTTATAGCAAAATTATTTACAGTAGCCAAGAGGTGGAAGCAATTCAAGTGTCCATTGCTGACTGGACTACCAAATGTGGTTATATCTGTACAATGAAATATATATTCAGCCTTTAAAAGGAAGGAAATTCTGACACATGCTAGAACCTGGATGAACCTTCAGGACATTATGCTAAATGAAATAAGCCAGTCACAAAAAGACAAATACTGTGTGATTCCTGTTACGTGAGGTCCCTAGAGTAGCCAAATTCTATAGAAATAGAAAGTAGAATGGTGCTCGCCAGGGAATGCTGGGAGAGGGAAATGGGGAGTTGTTTCACGGGTATAAAGTTTGTTTTGCAAGATTTTTGAAAAGAGTTTTGGAGATTGCTTGTGTAGTAAGGCGACTGTACTTAGCACAACTGAACTGTAAGCTATAAAATGGTTAAGATGGTAAATTTTATGTGTATTTCACTACAATTAATTTTTTCCCTTTTAACGTTTAAAGAAAGGTTGTTTGTCAACCCAGCCTGCTTGGGTGTGCACATGACCTATAAAATCAAAACTCTTCTAATGCCATGTAGACCCGAGGTGTTACTGCTGTCACATTCTTTGTTTTCTAGTGTCTCTGTGGCAAGGGGCTTTAAGAGTAGACCTAGGAGATTTATGAACTCCTCCGTTCTCAGTGCAAATTCTTATCTGTTGAACCATTTCTCTGGGGAAGAGGGTGCATCACTTTCTTCAGTTTCTCAAAGAGGCATAAGTCTCTCCCCTCATGGGGGGGAAAAAAGGCTAAGAAGTGCTGGCCAATACATCGTCTCTATTCAATAGACTTCATTACATTGACTGTGCACAAAAGGTATTATTTCAAACCTTCGAGTCGAACATATACTCAAAGCAAAATCTGATCGAGGCTCATTTATACAATTGATTATTCCTTCTATACTTTCAGTGGCTGGGCTAAAACCCAGGTGCCAGCTGGGAGGTGCCAGCTTAGGGAGTGCTTCGTTCTTCAGGGATGCGCACGCCCTCCAGGAATCATTTTGGTTGGTTTCTCAGTTCTTCCCACACAAATCAAGAAGGTGTATCTTGTAGTAACCCCACCGATCTGTGCTCCCCCTTCATGATTTTCCTCCAATATGCATTCCTACTTTCTGAAGGTTTTTTTTTTTGGTGACAATTAGGGAGTCTTCTCTCTCAATAAAGTGGATTTCTAGAAGGAAACAGCTGGGAAACATGTTGGAATTACAGAGGAGATTGATTTACGGTTGTTTTTTTCTTGTTTTGTTTTTTTGAATACAAGGCTCAGACAAACTCAGTGCTAAAAAGCAA
>NW_006431911.1:792132-816625 GCF_000325575.1 Pteropus alecto | reverse complement strand
ACCCTTCTGGGATAAGGACTGTGCTTTGCCCTTTGAAAACTCACTCTCAGGTACAGATGGTTATCCTGTATTATAAATTGTTGCTGACGGGGTTGAACACAATCCTCTCAGGGGACTGCAGCTAATGGGTTGGAAGTTGTCTGTCTTTAAGATACTTGTCGGGGGGAAATCCCATCTTCCCATCCCAATACAGAACTCAAACCCCTAACAGTGGGAAACACGCATACACACAGCCAGCTCTAATAATCACGTCTTTCATTTTTTGTTATTTAAGTTTTCTGTTTATTCAATTTACCTATTTTTTTAATATGTTGTTATCTGATAATCACATTTTAATACCAACTCTCCTTTACGACTCAAGATTTTCATGCTTATTGTACCCTTTCTCTAGAATGTTTTTTCGCTTGTGTCTTGGCTCAAATGTCTCTTTGGAGAAACTTTTTCGTGAATATCTTAATCCAAAATTTGTTCCTGCTCACTGCTCTCTTCCTCCTGACAGACCTTTAATTTTCTTTACAGTACTTGCAATCATCTAGCATTTTAATGCATTTATTAGTTTATTAGCCCTTTTTATTCCCAGCAAGGTATAGGCACTCAACAAATATCCCTTTATTTTGATTTGAAGTTATTGCAACTTTTTCAATATTGGCCTTTTAACTTCATTGTTAAGTTAATACATAAAGGAACGTTCGGAGGGAGATTTAACTATAAGAGATTGAAGAAAAAAGCCTTGTACTTTCTTATTTTCTCTTTCCAAGACTGGCCTCGAGAAAGCTTGTTTATTTAATGACTATCAAGTGCTGTGTACCTGGCACTGAGCTATGTGTTAGCGGAAGGGTAACATTATGCCACTACTAAGCCAGTCTTTTGTCTCTTGGTGAATACTTAAACATCTGACTGTGATTTGGTGCTGGAACTTTCATCTAATATGCATACTATTCTGAGATCTCATGTTACCAAGTACATCAGGATTGTGTTCTCTCCCCTTGGAATTTCATGGGGAAAGAAGCAGCAAAATGATAATGTAGATAAACGGAGTTTTGAGAAGTTGCCTACGATATTCATTTGCCTGTCCTAAAAAAAATGGATTTATTGATTTATTATGCAGTACAGTTTAAATGTTTATAAGTGCATAATTTCCTTATCGAAAACGCTTATAAAGAATATTATAAAAATAAATATAATTTTATTTTTCTTATATCTTATTCTTAAACATTTAAGTCTTTTTATTGGAATATCATTGGAAATTTTTAATTGCGTGTTCGCATTACCAATGGCAACCACTTAATAGCGAATGTTTTCCAAAATGAAGCACATCATAAGTGGGATGTGGGTGAGAGAGCTAAAGCTGATTTCTGCGTATGTCAAATTCTTTATATTTCCCAATTTTATTTTGTGTACACTCTTTGCCATTAAAGTTCTATGTCATATCTTTTGGCTTTCACATTATGCCTTTACAATTTTTTCCTATATTACATCTCTGAAATTCTAATATTTCTAATATTTCCTATATTACATCTCTGAAATTCGAATATTTCTAGTCATTAAATAAACAAGCTTTCTCAAGGACAGTCTTGGAAAGAGAAAATAAGAAAGTACAAGGCTTTTTTTCTTCAATGTCTTATAGTTAAATCTCCCGCCTAACGTTCCTTTATGTATTTCTGTAGCATATATTCTGTAATATTCTGGAATCCCTACAACTTACTGATTTAGTGAAATTATGTGTGCTGTGTGCTATAGCAAATACAAATTTTAAAATTGTCGTTCTCTGTATAAAGGACTTTGAGCTTTCTAGAACATATTCGTCTATAGAGCTGACGTTTTCATTTTTGGATAGCAAAGTTGAACACTATTACTCAGTTATTACATACCTCTTTTTACTCTTCTTTTTATCCAGCTTTAAGTTGAACTTCTTCTGTGAACTGTTCTCTCATAACTCCAGAATACACTGACTGAACACAGAATTTTATTGTAAAGTTAAAATCTTTTTATTCTCCAATATATGCTTATTATCAATGCATGTTTTCTAATTGTTTTCTGTGTAACATAATATTCCCTACTATATTACAAGTTCCTTGGAATTATGTCTCTAACTTATCTCACATTACTCAGTAGCTTCGAATTAATACTTATTAAATTGAATCAAATACAAAAGAGACATCTTCATTAAGAACTTTGTAAATGTAAAGACAGCTCTTGGCATATATTCTGCCCTCCTGTTGGTAGACCTGTTTCTTTATTGTTCTTCCAAGCATTCTGGCTTTTTGAAATTTCATTTATCTTCTGAGTGAGTAGAACGTTTATATCAGCTATCAATTCCTGTATGGCAAACTACCCCAAAACATAATGGCTTAAAACAGAGATTCATTATTTCTCATAATTCTGTGGATTGTGCTCAGCAGGGCGGTTCATCTGCATGAGATCTCGACTGGTACACGAAGCTAGGAGGTCAGCTGGGGGCTAGAATGTCCAAGACATCTATGCTCACATGTCTGGCCCCTCGGCTGCAGGGCCTGGAGCCAGGGCCGTCTGGCCCTCTCCCTCGTCTCATTCAACAGGTTAGCCCGAGCTTCTGCACATGGCAATTGGGTCTTGAGAAGGTAAAAAGGAAAACTGACAGGTTTCCTCAGGCCTCCACCCAGAAGTCGTACAGCTTCACTTCCGCTCCATTCTCTTAGCCCAAACAAAATTCAAGCAGATCCAAGGGCTGAGACTCCACTTCGTGTTGGGAGGGGCAGCAAAGTCACATTATAGAAGGGCAGGTAGAGTGGGAGGAATTGGCGGTGGCCATTTTTCAGGTAATCTGTCACAACAAGATAGCATGAAAGGAATATGAAATCATGTAAATAAACTTTAAAGATTTTGCATCTGAGAAAGCCGAAGCCTAGAGAACTGAGATGGCTTGCCCAGGGGACCACAGTTGGTTTCCTGGACCCTTGCTACACTAAGTGTGGTCGTCCCTGGACCAGTGACATCAGCATCACTGAGAGCTCATTAGCAATGCAGATTCTCAGGCCCCACCGTAGACCTACTGAACCATAGTCTGGTCTCTTCTCACTGTCTCCAGGGGCTCTGAATGTTTGGTAAAGTGCACTGAGAATTTCCATCGTTCTTTTCACTTTCAAAACTGATATAAACACCCACCACCTATGAAAGAACGTTGTATAGCCAGGGACTTGACAGAAAAGGCTTTGTTTACTTAAAACCTATTGTTTTTTTTTTGTTTGTTTGTTTTTGTTTTTAAAGTACTGCCCTTAGCTCTTTATAATTATTATAGAATTTAATACTCACAGCAACCTTGAGGGGTAAATTTTTTTACAATTTTTTTAAATGTTTTTTTAAATTATAATTGCTATACAATGTATTAGTTTCAGGCGTAGGGTTTTCTGACTCCAAAGTCCATGCTCTTAATTATGGGACATATACACTGGCAACCGCCATTTGGCAGCAGTGACGGAATCTGAATGTCTAGGGGGAGAGATGTTAGGAGCCGTAGCGGGTGTCTGGCTTGGTGAGTCGCCGCTTCTTTCCTGGTGCCTCCCACTCCCACCTCGCCTGAAGCGAAGAAGCTGGCATGGATGTGTGACAGATGGCGCGGCCCTGCTCTGCCGTATGTGTGCCGCTCCCCGTTCCTGGGCACACAGCTGCCTGACACAGACCTTGCCAGTTGGGCAGCCGCCTCTTGAGGTGTCTCCAGGGCTGTTGCTCCAAGTGTGGTCCATTGTTTTCTCTGCTTTTCCTTTGTAGACGCGCCTTCCTCGCTCCTTGGGTCTCACCTGGAGCAGAGGGCGCTGTTTGGTTTCTGACGGGGACCAGCGCTGCACATAACAGGTGGCAGGTGGCCGAAGCTCATCCAGAAGTGGGCCGTTCCCTCCTCGCTGCTCTCTTACCAGGAACAAGAGAGGAAGGGGTAAAAAGTGAGCAGCGAGCTCAAGCAGGGGCATTCCTCTTCCTGCATGACCCGGAGCCACGGGAAGAGGGGCGTGAGATCAAAAACTCTAGCATCTGTCCACATTGGAATAGAGCGCTATTTACATCTGCTTTAGTGTGGTCAGCACTTTATGCCAGTGTTGGATGGGTTAATGGTTGACATCTAACACTGAACGTACAGTCTCAGCTGGCTCAGGCGCTACCCGTACTCTCGTTGGATTAAGATCTGTGCTATCACTTTCTTTTTTTTTATTTTTTATTTTTTATTATTTTTAGGCGAGGCAACCTTTGATTGACCTCACAGACTGCAAGGACCTTGTCAGCTTACAATCCCTTATTTTTTTATTTTTTACGCCTACAGCACCTGGTCTTCCTAGGTGGTCTCCCATCCAAGTCCTAACCAGGGCCGACCCTGCTTAGCTTCCGAGTTCAGACGGTATCAGGCTTGTTCGGGGTGGCGTGGCCGTAGACTGCTATCACTTTCTCTGGGTCAATCACTTGACCTTGAGACACCTCAGGTTTCTCATTTGGAAACTGGGAGTTCCCTCCGTCCCTCCTGCTCTGCTGTCTCATCGTAAGGCTGTTGTGAGGAATAAGCGATGACATACACGGAAAGGAATCGCAAAGCCCGGTAACTGTCATTTACTATGCATTTGACAAATGTTATTTAGCAATGTTACAGCTATTGTGAGGGTAGTAACTTTGTCCTGTCTACTGTTGTAACCCCAATTCCCAAAACAGTTCCTAGAACAGAGCAGGTTTTCATTATTTAATGAATGAATGAATGATTCGATGAATGAATTAATGAACACATTTTATAAGACCCTAATAGTTATTTTTGTGCTTGATCAGAAGACTCAGTGGCTTTAGGTGTAGAAGGTTGAGCACTTATTTGTGTGTGTGTGTGTGTGTGTGATCGTGTGTGTATATGTAGGAGATGTATATATAGAGATAGATTTTTCACATACTGCTCGATTGGTGCTGCCTTTTTTTTTTTTTTTTCCTGGAGCTACCTAACTTCTTCCCTCCCTCCCTCTCCTCCTCTTCCTCTTTCTTTCCTCCCTTCCGATTCCTGTTTTGCCTTTGGCGATAAAGTCCTGCCTCAGAGCCTAGCTAAATAGATTGCTTTCATGCTCACAGTAGAGCAGAAAAGACTCACTTGGATAGAGACCCAAGGGCTTTGCCAAGTGCAATAGTACAGCCTCTGTGCTCTAAAGACGGTCTTCAACAATGTGCTTGCTTTTGTTGTAATTCCAGGCAAGCTCCAGGACAGCCCTTCCACAATCCTTCTTGGGTGAAAGGGCAGTCTGCAGGAGTGGGGCACCTCTCCTTCTGGGCCTGTTGGAGGCCTGGAGGTTGTAACCACCACCTGCTTCTTAGCTCCCACGTGTGTTGGAAGGAAGACAGGACGAGCGAAAAGACCCATGCACTGCGATATAACCAGAGGTACCAGATACAGTACATAAACATCTGCCGTGCAGAGGATGGACTTACTCTGTTCAATAATTAAATTCTGTGATGGAGATGAGGGGACTTTTCACAGTTAAAGAAAGGGCAAAGAATAAAAGCAGACTAATGTGTTTTCCTGAAGGGATGTTTGTACAGCAATAATTGGGAATAGAATATGTTCTTGTAGAAACAAAGTTGGGGATGGGTCTCCATCCTGGGGTTTGCTTCAGAATCTATGAGAGCTTTCTCAAGATACACATGACTGGACGTCAGCATTTTGAGCAAAATTTCTGGAGGTTCATCCAGGCTTGTTTACCATGCTGTTAAATAACCCTTTTTATTTTAGAATCATTTCAGATTTACAAAGTTACAAAGATAGCCCAGGTGGTTCCCACTTAGCCTTCACCCAACTCGTCCCATTTTTCACACCTTGGATTTCCATGATACATTGGTATATTGCTCTTAATTAAATTCCAGACTCTATTTAGATCTCACCGGTTTTCCTACCATTCCCTTTTCTGTTCGCCAGTCCCATCCAGGATGCCACATTACATTTAATTGTCATGTCTCCCTAGTCTTTTCTGGTCTGTGACAGTTTCTTTGTCTTTCCTTGTTTTCTGTGACCTTGACAGGCTTGAGGAATCCCAGCCAGGAGTATATTTACTTTTTAAAAGTTCCAAGTTGACTCTGATTTTAAAGGGCACTGCTGTTAGGAACTCTTTCCTATATAGGTGCTTGAACTTACATTTTGTTTTATATTCCCACTGCCCCGGAGTTCTTAAAGGTTTTATTAAGATTTCTTACTGCCCGTCAAGTTATCTATGACGTTTTGGTGACAAATAACCTACTTTTGGCTAGCGATGAAAATATGTTTTGGCTAAAGTATAAACTAATGTAAAGTCAAAATTCAGATCGACCTTATCCAAATGCATTACACGTACAAGCACTTTAGTAGGAGAATCTTTGACTAAGCAAACTTTTATGGCTTTGATAAGGACAGTAATCCTACGTAGAGTGCTGTCAGTGAGGTCCTGTCCTCAGTGACTTAGGTATGGTGAGGCATTTAACTCTGTGATGGCTTTGGATGTGTCACCTTGGCTAGGCTTAACTACAGTCTGAGAAATATGAACTCAAAAGGACCAGAGAGAGTCTCAGATGGTTGTTTTGGACAAGGCAATACTTGTTCTTGCTTGTACGACAAATTACAGTAGAGCCCGGTTTCTTAACCAACTGGTATTGGGGACCAGACAATTCTACTTTGTGGAGCTATTTTGTATATTGTAGGACGTTTAGCAGCTGCCACCAAATGCCACTAAATGGCAGTAGCACCCCTGAGTTATAACAACTAAAAATGTCTCCAGACATTGCTAAATGTGCCCTGGGGGACAAAATGCCACTCAGCTGAGATCCACCGGAATAGACTGAAAATTAGCAGAGGGCTGTTGCACTAGGCTTCAAGATCAAATCTTTAGAACACGAATGAAAACCGTTAGGAAGAATGAATGACAGATCCAGTCACCACCCCGGAGAACAGGGTGCACTTGGGCAAGCGGGAGAAGGAAATTAGGACGAAAGGCCTTGGGTTCATCCAATGTAACAAGCACGACTTCATTAAAATCAACACAGATTTTTTTCTGAACTTAAAAATTAGGCAGCTTTAGGAGAACACAATGGAATCTCCTGCTGCCAGTGGTAGTGCCGAAGAGACCAGTGGATGGGAAGATAAACTGTTGCAGGGTGTAGGTTCATTTTACTTTATATTAAGATGGAGAACATCTGCCTTTTGGTCTTCCATTAGTGCCTACCCAGGGCCTGTGTGCCTTGTTGTTCCAGAAGTCTCTCAACCGTGTAATAGGGAGCGTTCCACCGTGCATAGGTTGTTTTCATCCTGCAGCTGGGTCAATTTTTGCTTCTGACAGTTGTGTAAGCATCCTGAGATTTTATAGCCATTTTAAGTCACTATTTATATTTGCACCTGAATGCTTTTTCCAGTATTTTTAAATCTTCTCTAATCAAGTTACCCTTCTGCTTTAGATGAATATGTAAGAGTTCGAGGATCCGTTCCTTTAAAGGAACTGTCCCTTATTGATGCTCTACGACGTGAGTTCTCAATTTCAGGCTTCTAGCCATTGAGTTCCGAATGACTTCTATGTAATTGGACAGACACTCTTCTTCAACTTTTCAGGCTGTCATCGTTTAGATAATCCAGTTAGCTTTCCTGAATCTCGCAGGCATATGTATTTTTAAGATGGGAATTCAGACTTTCTCCCGCAGTATTCCTCTCTTATCTTTGTACCCCCTAGTGCAGCGGTCTCCGACCTTTATGGCACCAGGGACCGGTGCCCCTACAAGAATCTAATGCCTGAGGATCTGAGGCGGAGCTGAGGCGGTGATGCCAGCGCTGGGGAATGGCTGCAAATACACATGAAGCTTCGCTCGCTGGCCTGCTGCTCACCTGCTGTGCAGCCGGGTTCCTAACAGGCCAGACTGGTACCAGTCCACGGCCTGGGAGTTGGGGATTCCTGCCTTTGTGCCAGACTGGTGTTTGTAAAGAGGCCAAGGTGCTTTAAGAGTCCTTGCTTAGTTCACATCAAGTGGCCAGCAGCAGTGAAATACACTCTGGCTGAGCCCCGACACCAGTCAGCATGTGGCACAGGGCCGAGCAGCTGAACTGCTCCCCAAAGGGTATTTAAACAGGCGCTTCTGGAACTGGGAGGTACCCATCAGTCACCTGGGCCTCTCGTTCAAATGCAGATGCCAATTCAGTAGGTCTCCAACAGGGCCCGTGACTCTGCATTTCTAGCAAGCTCCCGGAGGATGCTGATGCTGCTGGTCTCTGGGGACAGACGGCACTTCGAATAGTGAGGATTTAACTCAGTCTTGTGGTTGGATGTCTGGAAGCTGTTAAAGTCAGAATCTGAGTTAATCTGGATGCAAGTTACTTAACATTCACTTCACCTAGCTTTCCTCGAAAATCTTGACAATTACTGTTTCAGTTTTCTGCTGTAAAATATATGAAACATGGATGAGTTCCAAAAACATTATGTTGAGCAAAAAAATCCAGACACAAAAGAGTCTGATTCCGTTTACAGGAAATTCCAGAACAAGCGAAACTGATCTAGAGTGACAGAAATTAGATCAGTGGTTTCCTGGGGCTGGGGTGGGTGGCGACGTTGGGGTTGTCTAAATTTGTTAGGGATATTAATGGTCCGTATATTTTTGGAGATAATACTGATAGAAACAGTGTGATTTCTAGAACAGCTTCAGAATGATCTGCTGGGGGAAATGGGTGGCGGTATAGCTAAAACAAGAGTGGCCATGTGTTGATAATTGTTAGAGCTGGGTGTTGGCCGCATGGCTCTCATTATACTATTCCTTACTGTGTGTGTGTGTGTGTGTGTGTGAATGTTACCAGAATACAGACTTATACAAAAAAAGTGATTTTTTTTTCTGTCGAGATGTTTCTTACGATACGTGTTTTTTTTTAGGAATGTAGGAGATGTTATCACCAAAGACTGCTTTTATTCATTTATTCAACATACATTCATTGTGCACCTACTATGTGCCATGCACTGTGCTACATAACGGGGAGACATCAGTGGATGAAGCTGGGGAAAAAACCAAACAAACTGGTGTCACCGCACTCGCATTCTAGTGCGGAAGACAGACAGTTAACTGATTCACAGTAAATATGTAAATTAATCATATCGTATGTTGGACATTTACATCAAGTGCGGAAGGAAGTGAGGGCTTTAGCCCATGAGGATAATAGGACAGAACATTTTAGGCAAAGAGCAAAGTCAACGAGAAGGTCTCGGGCAGAAGCAGTCTGAGGCTCAAGCAAAAGAGGCCCTTGTGACTGCGAGGGGAATGCTGTGCGTGGGAGGGGAGGGGGCTGTAAGAAGGGAGATCAGGGCAGTAATAGGTCCATACCAGTCACCGCAGTGACAGGCATTCTTAGATAGAGGCCACCTGAGAGTCTTGAGCAGCGTGGCGCGCCCTGACTGCTGTGTCGAGAGTAGATTTTAGGGGGCAAGTGTGAAAGTAAAGGGAACCAGCAGGTGGGCGGCTCTGCTCACTTGCACTGTCTCCAGTGCCTTCTCTCGGGCGCTGCGTGTAGATGGCTCCCTACCCTATTCACAGCCAAAGATACCCTCCTCTCTTCCTGTCTCTCCTCTCCTCTGAAATATCCTTCAATTTGAAACACACTCCTGAACCTTGCTACCCACACTTGGGCAGCATCAGCCTCACCTGGGAGGAGCCTCAGTGATGCCCCATCACTAATCCAAGTGAGAGACTACGGGAGAGTCAGACGAGATGGAAGCTTTGCAGATGGGAAGAAGCCAGATTCTGGAAATAATTTAAAACTAGAGCTGACAGGATTTTCTGACGGATTTGATGTAGACTGGGAGAGTACCAGTGAGTGAAAGATGTCTTCAAGGTTGGAGCCCAAGTAAATGGAAAAATGGAGTTCCCTTTGAGATGGGAAGACTAATTTGGGTGTCTGAGTAAGGGTTTAAAGCTTTGTTTGACAAACCTTTCACTCTGCAATGAACATAACGTCTAACTTCATAAAGACAGACTCATGGTTGTGCGATAGCTTCATAAAAACTACAAAATGGCTTTTCCATCAAAGTATATTTGAAGAGGTAATGGGGAATGCACGAAGTCTGAACGATATATTTGTAGGGTATTTTGTGTGATGTTAGCAGCTAATGGCAATAGGTTCTACATTCCTCTCTTTGACGTCCTGATTTTTCATGCCGAAAATGCACCTGGATAATTGAGGATGTATTTGCTTCCTTTCAGGATGTGGCTGGTGACTGTAACAAGAGGAATGTTGCAGAATAATTTTAGTGCAGGAGAAAATGGCTGGAGAGTTTATTATAGACTGAAAGCTGACATCAACCTTAATCTCATTTTCGCTTGCCTTGACTCAGGAGTGATGCTGGCTTTGTTCGCAACTGACGCTTTGTGCCGCTAACCTCCCCCTTATATACTTGTTTATTTTTTATGGTCACCCACTGACATCTTTCTCTTCTCATGAGGGCTAAGGGTTAGGGTTTAAATGATAGATAACATAATATGTTAATGATTATTTAGCCCTGGTCACTGAGTTACCCTAATAATACATTCATTTTTGTGAAGAGTTTTGGATGTAAGTACACATTCACTTAAATGGACTATCATATGAAAGAATTTTTATGTTGACTATTGGGTCATTTTGTAGCAACATTAGGGAGCACAATTTCAAATGGACAGTATTCCTCCCTTGCCACCAATTTGTTATTCACCATCAGTATATGATTCCCTGAATCATTTTCTGCTATTACCACAACCCCATAATGATACAAAAGTGTCGGGTATTAAAGAATTATCCAAATGCCTGGTCTTTAGAAAAATACTCTATTAGTGTTACAGGGGTCCAGGCTTCCGAACAGCTTTGGTTAGATGAATTTTTCTCAGGTCTGTTAGGAACCGAGTTCCTCGTTTCTCTTTTGCCTTTTCATCCAATTGTAAGCAATCCTATATGAAAGATATAATAGTTTGACAGATTATTAAATTGCCTTTCGGTGAGATTTGTTATTTAACTCTCACCCCAGAAAAAACAATTAGTAGGAGTGTGCTCTGTGGCTGCTAACGCTTGGCGTGGGAAGTCATCTCTTAGACCAGAACCAGGATGGAAATGGCGGTGGCCTCTTATCTCTCTCTCTCACCCACTATGAGGTCGAATTTCCAGAAGGAAAATGAATGGCTGAGCAAAGAGCACAGGTGAGGGCCAGGAGCATGGCGGGGAGGTTACTGCAGTAATCCAGGGGAATGATGAGGGAGCCCGGCACCACTGGGCTGGCTGTGGAGCTCGTGGGAGGTAGGTAGATTTGAGGTTTTAAATTATGGGGCTAACAGGATTTGCCGATGGCATTAATACATGATTTATTTGGGTCACGTTAACTCCAAGGTTTTTGGCCTGAATAACTGGAAGAATGTAATCGATAGTCCTCCGATAGTCTTGGAGGACTGTAGAAAGGAAACTGAAGAAGGCAGGATTTGGAAGAATGAAGTAGAATCGAGCAGGAGGCAGCTGCCATTTTTCATTTTGTTTACATTATCCAAAGCTTTCTAGTAAATGAAAAACGCTACAAAAGATCAGTGGCGTGTGTTTTTATGGCAGTATTGAGCATGGACTTTAACTCCGAAATGAACCGTATTGCCCTAGTTTTCCAAACTATAATATTTTCGATTTTAAAATTGATGCTAATGTAACACTCCTATTGAAGAACAATCGAATCAGACTTTGGTTGAAGAACAAATTGAAGCAAACCCCATTTATATGTGGTCTAAATTTCTTGACTCAGAACGTCAAAATATTGAGTGTGGCGATCAAATAATGATGCCGATTAATAAACCACACGGAAACCCATTCTCAATTCTTTACAGCCCTAATTCCCCTTCTCCAATTTAAACCCAAATCACAATTCCATTTTGTTCAAGTTCCGTATTTTAAATTCCATACTCTCTTGTTTGAAGTCAAGACATTTTTAAATTACAAATTTAAAAGTCATTAAATTATATCGGAAACCCAGTACTCGAATCATAGTTGTAAATTTAGATTCTATGTTCTCCAGCCAAAGCTCTATAGAAATTTCTCTTTGTAGCCTTCCAGTTTGTCTTTTTTAAATTACTGTTATTTTAAATCCTATTTGGATTTGAAAACGTCCTGCCGTTTTGAGTCTAATTTTGAGAATATTAAGCGCAACATCAGGATATTGTGGAAGCATTGTCAATTTATTTTGAAATGGTCACATTTATCTCTTTCTCTTTCAAGTGGGTGGGTACAAATAGTTATCATCTGGTTTAAAGGATTGTCATTTTTATTTTTTATGGTATGTTTTTCAAGAACGACCAGACAGAGCTCTCCATCATAATGGAGAGATTTCAGGAAGTGCTGCCTTACTCACTGAACCCAAGTAATTAAGGGGAGACTTTTCCAATAAGCTCTAGGCTAGGGAGGGTGTACATCTCTTCATCAAGCCCTGTTGATCCTTGACCTTTTTGTTTGAAGGGCAAGGAACACTTAAGATGTTGGCTTCAAGGAAGGAAAGAGCTTGATTTGGGTTTTATTAACATTCAATTTTGTCCTACCAACATCGAGTCAAGTGGTTTTACACAATTAGCTGAAACCGATATCGAATTTCCTGTCTTGGCCCTGACTCCCACCCTTCTCAGGAAGCAAGTTGGAATTGACTCTGCGTCAGCCTTGACCTCCAAGACCCATGGGAGGGCAATGCTCCCTAGCCACCTTGTAGGAATATCAACAATGGCCATACTAGGACAGTGTCGTTATTGATCTTCAATTGCCGTTCTCACTTTAATGTTAAGACTCTGAAGTCTTGACCTTGTCCTCATAGCTCTTGAGCTTTTAGAATATGTTTATTTTTAAAGATACAACAATATTATTGACATGTAGAGAATAAATCTATTTTGGGTGATAATGGAAGTAGCTCCTCAAATAGTAAGACTGGGTTTTTTTTTTTTCTATTACTTTCTGTGGTAGACAGACATTTGCCCTTTTCCTTGCCACCAGGAACTCACTTTTATTTAGGTTGTTGCAATGTGTCCAACCCTCGGTGATAAGTCTAACCAGTGGTCTAAACTGGCGGTCTAAATAAGTGCATGGTCATTCCATTTCCCTTGGACAAATATTCCCTTTTCCAGACCCTCTTGTAAATTAGGTGGCCACGTGACTTTTGGTCAATGAGACATGAGGGTAAGGCTGAGAGATAAGCAGGAGAGATTTTACTCCTGACAAAAGAGAGAGAGAGAGTTTGGAAGGACACCTCCTCTGTCCCATACTTTTTCCTTTCTTCCAGCCTTGAACGTGGTTATAAGATGTGTGCCTAGGTTCGCAGCATCCATCTTGAAATCGTGAGGTTACAAATTAAGGCAAAATGCTGAGAGTGGCAAAGTGGAAAGTTAAAAATGATCATGAGTCACTGGTGATTTTGTCGATCCAAGGCATCAAACCAGCAACTCCCTACTTTATATTTCGAGATAATAAAATATATTGTCTTCATTGTTAATAATGCTAGTTATCAATAAGAAGCATGCTGTACTGATTCAGCTTCCATTGTATTTATTCTTCAAGCAAACCATCCACATACTTTACTTTGTGGAAGTAAGCTTGGTCTGCTAGAAAGAGCCCTGAATTAACTCAAGCTTGCGCTCTAGTCTTAGAACATTTAGATTTGAATGCCGACTATTCATCAGATTCTGCGCTACCTACTGGGAATATTAAGATTGCTCATATGTGGTCTTAACCGCAAAGGATTTTAGAAACAAGTCGGAGATTGGCTTAAAATAGATAAGTTTGATACAGCGAGTCAAGTATAACAACAGAAGTATCGACTACAAGATATTGGAGCAAAAACTGGGGTTATAGACTTTATTTTGTGAGGCACAGAGAAAGCTTCTGAACAGAAGATAATCTTTAAAACTTTATTGAGATATAATTTACAAACAATGACATTCACCACTTTTATATGTAAATTTCATGTACAATTGTGTAGCAGCCACTAAAACCAATATAGAGAGTATGTACATCACTCTGAAAAGTTCCCTTTATGATTAATCCTCTTCCCAAATCTTCTGTTCCTGGCAAACTCTGGCTTTCATTCTGTTCCTATAGTCTTGCCTTTTCTAGAATGCGAAATCAAGTGCTTAGTTTCCTCTCATTTTCAAAGTTAGTTTTGCTAGATTTGAATTCTTGGTTAACAGCTTTTCTTTTGCTTTTTAGTATTCATTATTTATAATAAGAAGTCAGCTTTTTAATTACATTTTTATACTGTATATAAAGTTGTTTTCCTTTTGCTGCTTTCAAGATTTTCCACGGCTTTTAACAGTTTGACTACGGTGTGTCTAGGTCCAGATCTCTGTGTGTGTATTCTACTTAGGATTTAGTGAGCTTCCTGAGTCTGTAGATTAACGTGTATTATCAAATTTGGGAAGGTTGCGACAATTATTTCTTCAAATATTCTATTTGTCTCTCTCCTCTCCTGTTACTTCCATTACACGTAGCTTGGTACACCAGATGTTATTCCACAAGTCTCTGAGTCTGCTAATTTTTCTTTCATTTTTTTCGTCTATTGTTCAGATTGGTGATTCTATTAATCAGTTTTCAAGTTTACCGATATTTTCTGCTGTCTCAAGTCTGCTGCTAAGCCCATTTAGTGAATTTATCATTTCACTTATGGGAGTTTTAACTCCAGAGTTTTCATTTGGTTATTTTTACTATGGTTTCTATTGCTATATTGATGTTCCCAATTTCTTGAATCATTAACATTACATTTGTATTTAATTCTTAAAAAAACATGGTTTCTCTTAACTCATTGAATGTGTTTATAATGATAACTGCTTTGAAGTCTTTGCTGAATCCAGCATCTGAATCTGAATACTGTCTTTTTTTTCTCCTCCTTTTGTATTCCTGTGTATGGCTTGGACTTTCCTGTTTCTTTGTCTCATTTCATTGTTGAAATAGAGATTGAAAGCTAGATGTTTTAGATAATATATTGTAGAAACTGTGAGTTCTGCAGTTTTTCCTCTTAGGGTTGTTTTTGCTGATTTGTTGTTGTTGTTATATTCTGTTTAGTAACTTGCTTTGCTTTGATCTGTGGAATCTTTCCCACCCTTCCCTCAATCCCCATGTTTGTGACTCTGATGTCTCTGCTGTTTTTACTATTTGTTGGGTTGGTTGGTTTTATTTTTAACCTGGCTTCCTATGTATCACTCTTTTGTCTGTGTAGCTTAGTTTTCAGTTGGTGATTAGACAGAAATTGTGCTAGGATAATTTATATCAGTACGGAGTCTGCTTTCTGCTGATGGATCTGTGTGTGGGTGTGTAAGCACTTTCAAAGTTGAGGCCGTTTTCAGTCTTCTTTAATTTTTTACTGGGTCTTCTTGGGCCTTCCTCGCATGTGCGAGCAACCTCCCAACCTCCCAGTTATCCAGCAATGTGTAGAGAGCTGGGGCCCACCCAAGTCGGCCCTGTGCTTGCACACAGCCTCTCAATTATCCAAGGATGTGTAGGGAGTATTTCTAGGCCTTTTATGGGTCTCTAATTTTCAAGATCTCCCTGTTAAATTTCTGGCTTGCCATTTCGTCTGTCACTCATCTCCAGCGGGATTACAACCTCAGGCTAACAGAGCTATGGACTCTTCCTTTTTTTTTTCCCAAGCGAATTTGTCATTTTGGCCGATAATAACCTGATCATGGATTTTTCACCCTCTACTCCAAATCCAGGCAGCTCCCTCTAGCAGCAAATGTTCTGTTTTACATTATCAGCCCTACCTCACACTACTACAAAGTATCATTACTTTGCTGATTAATCTGGGTGAGTGGATGGCAGTGTGCATGATCAGTTCCAGGAAAGAATGCCACAGACTCACTATTTTACTCAAAGTTCACCAGTTTTTCATGAATAAATACATCTCAATTTGTTGTCTGCCTTCAGTTTATTTTGGGAGATTTGAAATGGTTTGGCAATTGTCCAGTTTTGGAATTGGCTTTGGGGAGAGATTTGCTGCTTTACTCTGCTCTTACTGAAAATCTTGCTTTTATATTTATTAGTTTTTGAATGTTAGATCTTTCATTCCTAGAATAAATTTGATTTGATCATGGCATATTATACTTTGTATGTATTGCTACAGTTGATTTCTTAACATTTTATTAAGAATTTTCCTATCTGTGTTCACAACTGATATTTCTCGTTTTCTTGTAATATCATTGTTTCGTTTCGGTATCAGAGTAATGTTAGATTCAAAAATTTAGTTGAAAATATTCCCCCGCCTTCTAGTTTTTGGAAAAGTCTGTATATAAGTGGTCTTATTTCTTCTTTAAATAATAGGTAGAACTCACCATTGCAGCTATCCGGGTCTGGCGTTTCCTTTTGGGGACGATTTTAAATAACAAATTCTATTACTTTAATAGATACAGGCTGTTTCATTTTTTCCTGAATGAGCTTTGATAGTTTGCGTCTCTCAAGAAATTTATCCATTCTACCTAAATTTTGAAGTTTATTGCTGTAACATTGGTCATACTATTCCCTTTATATCCCTTAATGTCTGTAGGATCTATGGTGATGTCTCCTTTTTCATTCCTGATATTGTTCATACCTATGTGTATTCCCCTAATTTCTTGATCGGCCTGCCTAAATTCTTTTTAAATTTTGTTTATCTTCTCAATAATGGTTTCGTTGAGTTTATTGTCTTTCTATTTTGTTTTACTGATTCCTGCTCTTTATTCTGCTGCTTACTTTTGGTTTCATTTGCTTTTCTTTTTCAGGTTTTCTTGAGTGAAAGTTTGGGACACTGATTTCAGATCGTTCTTCTTTTCTAATATATTTATTTAATGCTATAATTCTCTAAACCTGTTTTAGCTTCATCCCGCAAATTTTAATGTTGCGTTCTCATTTTTAAAATTCTTTTAAATATTTTCTAATACCCTTTGTGATTTTTCCCTTCAACATATGCCTTATTTGGAATTTTATTGCCTAATTTCTATGATCAGCTAGATTTCAGATGGTTCTCCAAGTCATTTCTTATAATTTGGTTGTAATTTTAATGCAGTCCTGGGAGGAGGCGAACCCTGCTTTTACCTAGCCTGCCATCTTGACCAAAACCTGCTTAATTTCTAAATATAAGAGATTTTCCCAGTATCTTTCTCTTAATTGTTTTCTAGTTCAGTTTTGTTATAGTCAGAGAACATACTTTTAATCTGAAATGTATTGAGATTTGTTTTTTTTGTCCCAGGATATGTTCTACCTTGGTAATTGTTGTATACATACTTTAGTATATGTGCTGCCAAAGCAAGCATTATACATACTTTAAAAGTACGTATATTCTTTTGTTGTTGGATGGAATGTTTTATACATGATAATGATATCAAGTTGGTTGATAATGTTTGCCAAGTCTTTTATATCACTACTGATTTATTGCTCACCTATTCAATCAACTTCCGGGAAAGGAATTTTGAAACTTCCAATTGTAATTTTTTATTTGTCCATTTCAAGAAATCTTCAAGATCTGAAACTTCTCCACTCACTAGCCACGTGATTGTAAACGAAGCTGTTAAGCTCATGGGACTCAGTTTCTTCATGGTTAAAATGCTGATTTTCTCTCTTCTCACCTCAGAGGGTTGTTGTATTCACCAAAATGGATAAATCAAGAAAAAGCTTTGTAAACCATATACTACTGTGTTATCTCATAATGCCCATGTTGTGGCATTCCATAAATATAAACATAATTTATCATAATATAGTAATAGAACACATGACTTTACATATGTAATGTGATTCTCCTATCAAAGTCTCGAGCCATTCGTAGATACGCACATGTCAAGACATAGGATAATGCCTGGTAGGACTTAGGCATTTGTCTTTTGTGAATTAATATTAAACATCCATAATAGACTTTCAACATCACCATTTTCATCATCATTTCTCAAGAAATATAGTTACTTTTGCTGTTAGAAAGAAGTATAAATGTCACCCTTAAATTTGCCAAGAATCCCTGTAGAGATGCCGTCTATTCTGCTTAGTTGTTAACAGCATTATATTTGGCTCGTTGTTGTTAGTCTAACACAAGGGTCAGCAAACATTTTCTGTAAAGGGGCAGATAGTAAATAGTTAGGCTTTACAGTCTCTATCTCAACTAGTCAACTCTGCTATTGTAGTGCAAAAGCAACCATAGACAATATGTGAAGGAATAAACATAGCTGTGCTCCAATAAAACTTTATTGACAAAAACAGCTGGTGGCCTTGCTTTGACCTATGGGCTATAGTTTGCCAGCCCCTGATATAGATAATAACCTCAGTTTTGCTTTCCCTGATTCAAATACTACATCTGTTCATCTCTATACGTATATTTGATAACTGAGAGATGTGACAAGATGTTCTCTTCAGGGAGAGTGACAGGTCAGAAGGATAGAAGGATGAAAGAAATTAGGATGGTCATTTGGGCTGATTTCGAACTCCCTATAGTGAAAGCAATATAGAAGCCAAGGTTAACAGAATTATTCAAGTACTTTAGGAGACCCTGACCACAATTATGAAAGCCTTGTGGGGCTGACGGCCAAAGTGTGGCACCACGTTGTGGCAAGAGGGCTTCTCTGCCCTTCTGAATGAACTCCGGCTCCATGTTGACACCTTGGAGAGCAGCCACATAGAGACTCTTGGGCATAATTTTGGTGGGACCTGATAGGTGCTGGCAGCAGGGAGGCTCCTCCTGGAGATAGAGTAGACAAGGGATGAAGACGAGGTTAGCAAGAGCAAGAAAGGAGACCAGGGTAGACATCTAGGATGGATTGTATCAGGCAGACATATTATGGACACATGTAAGCATTATCTCGAGAACAGTCCAGTTGCTTTACAAGTGAGAGCTACTGAGCTAGAGGATATTAAAGTAACAAGGAGAAATAGCTGAGATAAGCCAAAGTCGTGCCACAGCCAGATCTGGCCAGAGAATAGAAGATGGGCAGGCAAGAGCCATATTCCTTCCTTCAAGGTGCTTTAATGGTAGCATGGAGGTGGTATCGTGGCTCTGCTTGTGTGTTTAACTGACTGGATAGTTATCAGTAAGAGATCATCAGTGCAGAGAAAGAGGAAGCCTTTCATAGTCTCCTTCAACTGCAGAGGCTGGGTCCTTCCTCATCAGAAGCCTCCAAAGCAGAGGAAGAACATGCCCTTGGTCTTGTCAATTGAAGCTGGCAGTTAAGGGGAAAGTGAGTTTTTTTGGAAGCTACTCCCAGCCTCTTTTATTATTCTTTGCCTCTTAGTTTGAAAGTATAGCCAGGATGGCGCCACATTTTTCTATGTAGCTCAGCCTTAGAAAGTTACCCTTAGAAATGGAAACTCATGCTTAACACAGGACGAATTCTTCTCTTCTCAGAAATCAAAAAGGAGATCATTTACCAGAAAGAAATTTTTCTCCGTCTTCCATCTAAACGGTTGACACAATGATCGGACAGTTTTAGTTCACTACTGCTCTCATAGGTTAAGTAGCAAATGGCTTCTTGGGATAATAACACATAAAAGAAATATAAAAGCTCAGATTCCTCTGAAGACAAAAACGTCACTTGACAGATGAGTCCACTGGCCTGACAAGCTAATGAACTTATCTTGACCTATAGAGAAAAAAACATCTTATGTATACATGATGACAAAATGAGATTTGGAGCTCTGCCTGTGGATTTCCTTTTGACCTAATAGACAATTTTAAAATGCCTTATTGATTCTTGCAAATTTTTATATGTGGAAGCACTTTGTTGTCCAATCACAGTTGTAGGACAGAACAACAAATTGCTTATTTTATGAGATATATATATATACACATACACATATATATATACACATGTGTATACATATATATTCTGATATATGTATATATATTTATTTATTCTGATATATGTATATATATCAGAATTCTGATATATGTATATATATTCTGATATATGTATATATATCAGAATAAACGAGATTACAAAAAAAGAGGCTTCTTCTAGACAATAGGAAAACCGAAAAGGGAATTTGCAGACTGCCAGCTCTGCCCCAGGCATAGGACTGGGTGGGTGCTGTAGTTTTATTGCTTTACATTTCATTTAATTCCAAGATGATTATCATTATCCAATTTTAGAGATAAAGAAACTAATGTTAAAGGAGATTAAGAAACTGACCCTTAAAGGGGGCCTGTAGCTTTTAAGTGGCCAAGTCGAGATTAGTATTCATATGTGCCTCCAAAGCCAATGGTCCTTATAGTTCTCTACTTTTGTTCAGCCTGTGCTTCACAGTCTTTATTGGGTCTATGTACTTCAGAGAGAGCTTAGAATATGCAGATTCCTGAACCCTGGCTCCAGAGTTGATAATTCCGTTGCTTTTGGATAGACGTGGTCTGGAATTCCCATTTTCCCAGGCATGGCCTATAATTATGCTGACTGTCTGAAGACGATACTTGGAGGGCTGCTGGTCTGCCCCTGAGGTTTACCAAGTACCAATGCTTGGTGCCTCACCCCAGATTCTGGAATTGGGCCCAGGCATCAATATGTAAAAGTATAGTCCCACCCACTCCGGGCCCTAGTCATTCTGATGGACAGTGAGGGTTGTGAATCTCTGGTCTAAGATGTTTCCGGTCTCATTTTCATCACTGAGTAATTGCATGATCACTGACCACCCTCGCTCCTCCATAATGTATTGGACTGGGATGGTTGTTAATATTATGTGCCAACCTGAGGTTAAGGGATGCCCAGCTAGCTGATAAAACATCATTTTGGGTTACGTCTGTGAGGGTGTTTGCGGAAGAGATTAGCATTTGAATCAGTGGACTGAATAAAGAAGATGAGCCCTCATCAATTCAATCCTATAGGGTGACTGGGAAGAGAACAGAAAGGCAGAGGAAAGAGGAATTCTCAGCCTCCATAACCACATGAGCCAACTCCTATAATAAATCTCCATATATGTGTGTGTGTGTGTGCGCGCGCGCGTGCGTGCATGTGTATCTCCTATTGATTCTGTTTCTCTGGAGAACTCGATTAAGACATGGACTCTACCTTCAATATCTCTTTAAGATACCTGGGTCTTAGAGGCAAACTAGTTGATATTGGATGCATTCTTCATTGCTTAGTAAAAACCCTAAATATATACGGTTACTTTTAGAATGAAAAATTTACATGTTTTCACTTTGGCAAATAGGGAAAAACACAATATTTGCAAGTAAAATCTGATTGTGTTTCAGCACTTCTTGTAGCATGAAGATCAAGAATTTTCCCAAAGCTATGAACTAGAATGGGAGAAAAAGGACAAGGGCCAAAGGCAGTAGGTAGAATGAGCAGGGGTCGGGTCAAGGTTTTCAATGGGACTTCCAGCGAACTCTGGTGAAAACAGATATGGAGAAAAGGTAATAACAGTTTACATTTGATCATTATAGTCATTTTAACTAAGACAGTGAGAGCTGCCAATACATCCTAGAATTCTAGTTCTGCTAGAATTCTGTGACTTGAAGAACACCAGCCTACAACTCTGTATTCCGTGAATATTTCCTGGATGAATTAATTCTTCCAGATTTATAGAAGATTCATAGATGTGGAAAGTGAATTCGTCCTTTTTGTTTAAAAGGTTACTGCATTTAGCATGGTGTGTTGCATCTAAACAGCATGTCGCACAGCGTCCTTCAATTCTGGTATCTGAATAACTAGGTAAGAATTTGTGTTTTTAAAAAAGTCATATTAGTGCACTGAGTTCCTGGAGCAGAACAGTGCCTGCCCAGGGGTCACAAGCTCAAATGCCCACGGGGGGCCAGGCAGGTAAACTAGATAGGAGTACTGAGCAGATGTAAAACAAGAAGGGATAATGGGAAACAATGGAACCATTTGAACATGCAAATCGTATCTGAAAGCATTTAAATACACATTTCTAAAAAAACGTTGTGCGTTGGTGGAATAAAACACGTCCAAGGGCCATCACTTTATAACCCCTGATCCAAACAAAACCAATTAGTATCCTGGTACAGTCTTATATTCTACAGCTTCAAAGTCATAATCCCTTGAAGTATTCGAAAATTATTTACAACTTTGAACATACCACTTGGTCGCCAGGCTCTCTTCTCTTCTTGAGAAAGAAAACAAAACTCCAAACACATAAACAACCTTGTGTGTTCTTTAAACTGTAGCAGCTGGTGGCTAAACATATGGCAAAATTATTTCTATGGATATTGTTATTCTCTGTGTACTATGCAGAAGGGGGAAGAAAAATAAACTTTTCACGTATATACGTTAAATAATGTGGTGTAGACACAACATATGCTGCCTTTGTCACTTAGATATTTTCACACCGAGTTGCGAATAGTGTTCAGAAATTTAAACTAATATAACTTCTTGATGCAGATATCTGCCATAGTTTCTAAGCATACATCTCCATAGGATATGGATTTATTTATTTAGGGATAAAAGAAAAAAAAGCTTTCTAGCAGCATGAAACAAATAGCTTTCAGGACGTGCCTGCCTTCCTGTAGCTGACTTTTATTTCCTAATGAAAGTGGCACAGTATGCTGACCTTATACATGTTATTAGATGTTGACCTGTAAATATAAATAAGAATCGTCAATAAGCGGAATTATATTTCTGAACACAGAGGTTAAATTCTCCTCTAAGCTGCAGGAGGTTGCTCTGTGAGCTTGCAGTATCAAAAAGTAATGAAACGGTTTTTGAGAAACATTTTCAATTAGAGTAGTTCAGCGAATTTTCCAAGGCTAGGGATTGTTCAGCATGTGCTACAGAATAGGAACGTGGCAACATAGTCTCTCAGTGGTAAGGGTAGAAAAGTCACCCTACATTTTTATGGCAGAAAAGGAAATAGACCTATTTCAATCTAACAGACATCATCAGAGCTGGCTCCTGGGGCATCTGGTAATGAACAGGCCATGGTCCCTGAGTTCATGTGGAGAGGAGTGTCGTACAGAGCCGCGTTGTCCAATGTGGTGGCCAAAAGCCACACGTGGCTGTTTACTGAAAATTAAATAAAATGTGAAACCCAGTTTGTCAGTCATACTGGCCACACCGCAAGTGCTCAGTAACCACATGCTGTGACTACCACATATGATAGCAAAGATAGAGATTATATCCATCATCATAGAAAGTTCCATTGGATGGCACTGCTGTAGAAGAAAATCAGGAACTCATCTCCGGAGTCAGAGTGGCTAGGATTGAAACCAAGAAGATCCCCCTGTGTCAGATGGGGAGGGTGCTTTTAAGAGCACTGCCTCGAGGATTAATTGAGTTTATCAGATGAGGTACTTTTATAAGTACCTGGCCTATGGGAAATGTATGATAGATATAGTGGAGCATTCCTCGGTCGAGGTTCAGTAGAATATTCTGAACACCTAGAAGATGTAGCACGTTAAGTTTGCCACACAGTTTGAGGAAGCTTCGTGGAAATGTTGGCATTTCCATTGGGCCTAGAATGATGAATTTCATCAAGACAGGAAGTAATTGGAAAGGAAGGATGTTCAGCCCACGCAAAGGCACGGGGACATGAAATCGTGTGGTGCATCCGGGCAATGGCGGATGGCCCGATTTGTCTGTGGAACAGGGAGAACACCAAAGGCGAGGCTGCAAGGGAAGGAGATAGATTATGCTTTGCCGTGCATGCCACACTCAGGAGGCCAGATTTTATTTTATCAAATAAGGAGCCAGCAGGGGATTTCGACGTGACCGTACCTAAGTTTTGGAAAGATAACTATTGTGGTGATATTGTGGAACATGGGTTAAAGTGGGGGTCCGGCAGTCGGGAAGGAGAAAGGGAGATCATGAGATCTTGAACTAAGGCTGAGAAAGTATGGAGGGAGAGGAGAGAGGCGTGTCGATAAATCTTGAGGCTGAATTTCCTGTGAAGACATGGGAAAGGGGGCTTCGGAGACAACTTGTCGAGCTTCTGACTTGGGTAGAGATGCTCTTACTAAAACAGAGATTTCGGGAGAAGGGCCGGACGGGCATCTTCCGTGACGCCTTCTGTGACCTCTCCAGACAGTGATGACAGCTCCTGTTTTGTCTTACATTCTAGCTCCAGATGACAGCTGCTATCAGCCACCAGCACTGCCCTGTGCTGATCTCAATCACACTGTGATGCGATGGGCTGTGAGTTCCATGAGGACAGGACCAGACGGTGTGGGCACCGCCACGCGCTGTCTCGTGGACGTGCTCTTGACCTATTTCTTACCAACAGACACGCCCTCATACTAAAATGCCAGATACTTGCGTCCCCAGCTTCCCTTGCCACTAAGGCATGGACTTGTAATTCGGTCCTAGCCAATGTGAATCGGAACTACTGGGGCTGAGGCTGGGCAAAAACTTTCTTCCTTGACAGAGCGAGATGGGAAGCTTCCCTCCGCTTCCTGCTTTAAGACATTGTTCTGTGAAAATGTAACAATTCGAGCTGTGGCCATCATATTGCCACAATGAGGTTAATATGAATAGACCATTAGAAGATGACGCTGCACCTGATATTGTTGAAACCCTAAATCCAACATGGAAGTGCCCTTTTCCTCACACCTCTCCTCACTCTTTACATCCCCTT
>NW_006431911.1:759249-792050 GCF_000325575.1 Pteropus alecto | reverse complement strand
TAAGTGTTCTCTTACTCATGTCTCCTGGGAGGCAGACTCGCCCCCAGTTGAGAACTGCTGTTCTAAGCCAACGCTTTGGTTATATCAAAATCTAAAGAGCAGATAATAGAGACTACAAAAGTATCTGTTACGAACCACTGGTGGGTCCATGAGAATCCACCAAACAGCCTAATGGATTGGATGACCGGGAGGACAGGGCCTGTGGGGAGTGGGAGGCCATGCGCAGGAGCCAGCGGGGCTGGGCGAGATCGTGGGGATGCAGAGGCTGGACTGACCTGGCTGGAGTGTTTCGGGGAACCCCTAGGGAGTCAGGTTCAAAAGCGGGCACCAAGAAATCATGCTCGCCACTTGTCACTGGAGAGGTCCTATGACAATTCCCGCCTACTCCAAGAGTTGAATTAGGGGGATGAATGTTTGGGGGAAAATACCGCCCAATCAGGAGTTCCACTGCGAAAGCTAGTTTGTGTTCAATGGAAGTTGCTTCATTATATTCAATTCTGTAGGTTTTAAAGCTTGAGCATCTTTTACAAAAGGTCTCCCTTTCCCCTCTGTCTCTTCTTCAGAGACTGTCAGTTTACACACGGTACACAGAGCTCAGCATCTGTGACAGCACTGCATGCTATCTGCCGGGTAACTAACTATTAAACTGTTCTGGAATTAGTCCTGAATTACTGAAGGACAATATGGCCATGAAGAATAAGGAAATGGATATTTATTAGTGAGTACATCTCTTTTTAGCCCTGCAATTCCTGTATTAAAAACAACACAGCTGCCCTTCTTTTATGAAACATGACAGAAACACACCAGACTCTCCTTCCTCCCACCATCTAATTCCTGATATCATTTCCGAAGCCCCCCCACACCCTGCTTTTTTGTTTCTAATAAAAATAGAGATTTTTCTTCTGGACCATTGAGATTCTGCATTGCTAAGATCGGGGCGAAAATAACGGAAGAAAAAAAGCCAAGCATGTTTTCAGCTTTTGCAGTAACTGTGAGCTTTAATCACAATTGACGATTATGCTAACATCTTCATTTAAATGCCAGCATTGTCATGACAAGTAAGCTCCAGTAAGCTGCACACTGGCTCTATTAAATAAATGCAGTGAACCTTTCCTTGCCTGCAGGTTGTCCCCAACAGCCTCTATTCTAACTTTTCCATCTCCAGTCTCTACCGTCCCCAAACAATTAATCACAATATCATCTGTACAGTAATTAGTCCTGTAAGATGAGCTCTGATTTGAAATAATGATTCATGGAACAAAGGAAAATATGTGTTTTGATAAAACTGATACATGCTAAGCTTTAAACTCCCCTCAGGACGAATTTCTTCAGTTCCTGAGAAGACTATAGGAAGAAAGTAAAATAATATTTAATGAAAACCTACTGTGTGCTAGGATTTTCTCACCTCTCACAGCAGCCCTACGAAGCAGTCAGCAGTATTCTTGTTTGACAAACAAAGGAAAACTCAAAGAGTTCATGAAATTCGCCCAAGGCCACAACACTCCTAAATGTTGAAATTAGGTTTCAAGGACAAAGTGCTGTAGCTATGACACCCATCTCTTCCACTGGGGCCAGCTGCTGCTCATTCTATGACATCTAGGAGCAGAGTCAGCCCCAGACAAAAGCAAGAGAGAAGGATGTTTTATCTTCCAAGTTTCCCGATCTACCCTCCAGATGCTTCTGAGAAGTTGGGGTCATACTGACCAACTGCTTTAACAAACATCTCCCAACTTCAGTGGCACATTGTGGTAGATGGTTTAATTGTCCCTGATTGTTTAGTCTTTTACTATGCAAGAAGACAATCATCCTCATCCAGGTAACTCGGAATGCCTATTTATAGGGGTGTATTAGTTTGCTAGGGCTGCTGTAACAAAATGCCACAGACTGGGCAGCTGAAACAATAGAAATTTGTAGTCTCACAGTTCTAGGGGCTGGAGGTCTGAAGTCAAGGTGCTGTCACATTTGGTTTCTCCTGAGGCCTCTCTCCTTGACTTGCATATGGCCACTTTCTGGTTGTGTCCTCACACGGCCTACTCCTGGCGTGTTTTCCTTTTTTTTATAGGGATACCAATCCTATGGGATAAGGGCCCTACCCTTATGACCTCCTTTATCTTTAATTCCGTCTTTAAAGGCTCTGGCTTCAAATATGGTCATATTGGTGGCTAGAGCTTAAACCTGTGAATTTGGGGAGATGAAATTCAGTCCATAATAGGGGAAGTCGACTTTCCACCCTGCGAACTGAGGCGTGGCCATATGACAGACTTTCGCCAATGGAATGTGAGCAAATGTGATGGATGCCGCATCTGAGCAGAAGCTTTAAGAGCCTTGCACAGTGGCTTTGTTGTTGGTTCATTTTCACCCGTGCCATGAAAACAGCACATCCCAAATAGGGGGCTGATCCTTCAACCTGGATTTGAGAATAAAGAAAATACAAGGACCATAGCCACAGTCACGCAGCGGTTATGTAATATGAACTATAAATCAACCTTTGTCACTAGAAGCTATTGAGATTTTAGGGGGATGTTTGTTACTGCAGTATAAACTAAGATATACTGACTGATACATGTAACAACATAAAAATGTATTTCCTGCTCTGTTACAGTCTGATACAGGTTGGATATCTTTACGTTTCTCTTCTCAAATAGTGACTCAGGAATCTGAGCTCCTCGCACCATAGGGTTCTGTCATCTTGAAGTCCTCGCACCATAGGGTTCTGTCATCTTGAAGTCCTGTTTTAACAAAGGTCTTTTAAAGATCAGAAAGCCTTGTGATCCCAAAGTAATAAGAGCCCAGTATTCTACCTGATAGATGAGGATAGAACCAATATACATCTATTCTTAAGCCAAGCTGGACCCCAGTTATTCAGTGAGTATTTATTAATCACTTGGCTGTGTCCGTGTGAAACCCAGGACAATGAGTGTGAGATTTTGAGAAAGTTGTATGAAAGAGGTGACATCTGAACTGGTCTCGGAGACTATTCCACCAGCAAATGGCATTCTAGTCAGAAGGGCACTGTCATGTGATCACAATTATACAGACAAACGAAAGAACAGTGTGTCATGAGAAGTACAAGTGGCAAACAGTATGCAGATCACAGCATACACTGGGTTAGGGACAAGGGGGAAAAAGTGATGACATGGAGAAGTGTGGTGTCGTGGGTTGAATGGTGGTTCCCAAAGGATACATCCACCTGGAACCTGTGGATATGACCTTATTTGGAAAAGAGATCTTTGCATTTGCAAATAAATTATTTCCAAATGAGATGATCTTGGATTATCCAGGTGGGTCCTAAACGCGGTGACAAGTGTCCTTATAAGGAAAGGCAAACACATACATACACAGAGAAGGCCGTGTGAAGAAGCAGAGATTGGAGTGATGGAGCCACCGGAAACTGGAGCAGGCAGAGGATTCTTCCCTGGAGCCTTCAGAAGGAGAATGGCCTTTCTGATACCTTGATTTTAGTCTTCTGGCTTCTAAAACTGTGACAGAATAAATTTCTGTTGTTTCAAGCCATGAAGTTTATGGTAAATTGTTATGACAACCACAGGAAACTAATACACGAGGATATGAAGAGTCTATTCTGCGTCTTGCTGAGGAGTTTCGGACATCATCCTGGAAGCAAGTGATGAGCAGAAGAGGCAGTACTGATCATCTTTGAGATTTGACCGGTGTGGTCTGCTTCGTACATCAGAAAGGCAACTCTAGTGTCTCTGAAGGGTGTTGGGCAATTATTATCAGTCTGCTTGTACTTGGGGAGGGGGACAAGGATGAGCTGTGTGTGAGCCCTGAGGCACAGCGGAACTGAGGCTGGAACATCTGTCTCCAGAGACACTGGCTGTGCCCTGGCCAGTAGGAACTGTAGTTTTCCCAACCAGTGAGTTACCCCAGTACCCTCTCAGAGAGTACTTAATGGGCTGCCTTTATCTAGCTCCCTGAATAACCAGCTCATTACTAGAGGGAAATGAATCCTTTGCAGTGATTCTTTTCTGAATAAAGGCAGAAATTTTGTAATCATCTGACCCTGCATTGCCTCTGTGGGAATACTGACCTCAGAAATATTGGGAGTGTAGGCTATGTGTGGGAATATCCCATTGCTGACCCCCAGATTCCACTGAGGCTCATTTAGTTATTTAGTACTGTATAACCAACCATCCCAAAACGTAGTGGCTTAGAGCAACAGCCGTTCTATCCTCTCTCATAGTTCTGTGAGTTGACCAGGCTCAACTGGGCAGCCTTCCTACTAGCCTTCCACGGGGTCTCATAGTTGTAATCAGATAATGGCTGAGTCTAGAGTCTTCTGGAGGCTTGCCTGGGCCACTGGAATGGCTGTGCTTCTCTCCCTCTCCACATGGCTTCTCCATGTGGTCTCTCCAGAAGGGGACTGGGACTTTCTCCATGGTGGCTTTGGGATTCTAAATATGAGCATTCCAAGAGGGAGGAAATGGAAACCGTTAGTACTCTTAAAAGCCAGGTCTGAAATCGGGACAGCCTGACTTCTGTTGTGTTCTGTTGGTTAAAGCAGTCACAGTAAAGCAGATTCAAGGAAAGAGAAATAACCTCCATTTCTTGATGAGAGAAAACAAAGAATTGGCAGCCATCTTTAATTCATCTCAAGTCTATTTTCAGAAAGTTGCACTTTTGCCATTTTCCTTAAGCAGAAGAAATGGGAGTGGAAGAGGCAAAGTGTAGGTATTTAGTGAATATAGATGAATGGACTGAGCGAATACACAAATGCACACATGCAAACAGTCGGCTACATTTTGGAATTTCTAAGTCACTTTAAAGAGTGGATTGGATAATAACAAGGATATGATACTGAAATTGTCCGGAAATATAGTCTAAGGGTTTGATTAGAAGATAAAGAAAAGCTTCTTGTCTGGTTAAGAGTATAATGTCAGTAGGGAGTGGTGTTATTAACGAAATCATGTCGTTAATTGCAGGGTGGATACATATACTACAATGCTGAGCCCAGGAAAAGTACCGTATTTGTCCCTTGCCACTTAAGAGACTTGTTATGAAGAAATATTAATGACACTTTGTTTCTTTTTTTTTCCCATGAATCTAGCAGCTAAAACTGCTAAAGGCATGAATTAAGAAAGGCGAGCTAGTCATTTAAAAACTTCATAAAATCAAAAAGCTTTTAAATTTCATCTTTACTGAATAATTCTACATTCCTAAATCATATTATTTCCTTTGCTTAACTTTTCCTAATTTTTACCTTTCTCTCTTTCCTGTGATTGGCATCCTGAAAGTCATAAATTTTTGAGCTTCAGATACCATGATTGCTTTAGTATTATAAATTAAGAGCTACTGGTTATATTAATGGTTCAGGAAGCATACAAAAAGTGTATCAAAATGGTGGGGGAAAATATGAATAACCATTTTGGAAAATGTCATTCAAGTGAAGAGATCGGTCACCTGTCTAAATGGCTATGTCATTTTAAGGCAGGAATTTCCAGCTGTGCGATGGGTGATGAAATTCTTCTACATTTACTTCTTCGAGTTGCTTGTCTTGAACCATGTAGCAGGTATTAAATACCCAAATCAAGTACTGTTCTCCTGTTTGAAAAAAGGGAGGTCTTTAAGAGGACCAAAGAATCAAACAAGAAACATCCAAAAAGGCTTTGAACTCAGTAAGCCTGTTCCTGGGGGCCTCCGCCAGGCCCACTCTTTCTCCATATTTTTCTGTACCTGGAAGTCACATTTTTGGCAGGATCTGCCCCCGATTCCATTCAGAGGCCCATTCAAATTCTGCCTCACTCACCAGAGTCACCTTTTCTGACCACCTTTGCTTTTATAGCATCCCCATTATTCTGTGTCTTCATGGCTTGGACACTGAGTGGTCGGTTTCCTGTTTATGATTTCTCTCTCTCCCCTGAGAGCAGGACATTGCTTTCTCACTGCCACCCTGCAGTGCCTGGCACATAGCAGTTGCTCAGTCAATATCTATGTATTATTTATAAGACCGAGTTCCAAAATGTCAGCTTAATATAGTACACAAGAGTCGAGGGCTTAGACACTCCAAACTCAGGTACACGTTTTCACAAAAGAGAAAGACAAACTGCTGGACTCAAAGTTGGTGACATCACCAATTGTGGAAAAGGCTGCCAGTTCCAGATTGGCCTCATTGTTCATGGATTACAAAAAAAAAAAAAGATGGTTCCTGTTGGAAGATGGCTCATCCTCAGTATTTACCCTTTTGTACTAACCATACCCTTGCAATGCTCTTCATGAAGACAAGTGTCCTACGTTGCGTGACACTCCCTGTCACCCCACCAGGGTGCCCTCCTTTTTTGTGTTTGAGCTATGAGCTATCTCAGCCTCAAATGATTAGTTGGAAATACCTTTTATTTAGATCGGAGTTTTCCAGATACGCAGAGTTGTAGTAAACCAGGAAAAAAAACAGAAAATCAAACAGTTTATTGGATTGCCGCAAAATTATTTTTAGTTCTTCCGACACTCAAATCAGTGCCCAGAAATTCCAAAGGGTCAGAAACTTCATCGCTTCTCAGTGCCTCCACCGTGGATTCTATTTCAGGAACCAGTTGTACCCACCCACTCTCCATTGGGGAAAATAATTGGACACAATGTTAGGATTGCAAGTGAGTTTCTACAATATTTGGTGACGTTCTTGAGGTTAGCTTTGTGTCTTTAAGAACGATCAATATCTCGCTGGAATAAATGTAGCATCAAATTGCATTATTTCAGTCACAGGACCTCTAATTATGATTCAGTTGATAAATCTGGTGCTAAGTATGCAATAACCTTGCCTCTTCGTTTATGTTTGTCTCTGTGCTAATTTGCTTTTTAAATTAAGCTTTTTAGAAGAGAGCTTAAGGTGTAGAATTTTTATTTCAGTTTAATTGACCTGGCTCATTCATGGCATATTCCCAGCTCGCTTGGCCCATTGCTAGTCACACTTAAAGGGTGGCTGAGTTTATCGAGATGGTTTCGTAATGCCAGGCAACTAGTCTATTACCTGATAGTCTCAGTTTCAAAGAATTTCAAGAAGTATTAATTTAGTCTACTGTGCCGGGTAGATGGGAGGATCACTGCCTGCTTACTGGGTCATTGCCTTGGGTACTAAAACTTGAAGTTTTGGGGATTTCGTCTGTTTGCTTGCCCTACTTAGGCCTCCCTAACTTTTAAAACAGGAAAGTGTGCTTGAGTTCTCACATAAGCACGCTTCTGCCAACCCACATGGCAGTTGGTCTACGTAGAAGAGCTGGAAAGAAAATCTCGGGTCCCAGTTTCACCAAGCGCAGCACCAAATCAAAGCTTATCGAGCAATGGAGAGCATTCCCCTGGCTGCTTGGGCCAATGGTTTCTAGACCATTGCTGCGCCCAGGAAAGTCTCTGTGGTAAGCCTGGTTTATTTAACTCATGAGAGAGATCGACCTTTATTATATGTGTAAAGAGAGTGGCTGGGGGCACATTTTCTGTTCCTATATTAAGAAGTAATGTGTTCTTGTAAATGAACAAACGAAATGAAAGCGGACTCATAGATACGGAGAACGAACTGGGGATTGTCAGATGGGAGGGAGGTTGGGGGCCGGGTGAAAAAGGTCAAGGGATTAAGAAGTACAAATTGGCAGTTACAAAATAGTCACGAGGACGTGAAGTACAGCATAGGGAACAGAGTCGAGAATATTGTAATAACCACGTATGCTGCCAGGTGGGGACGAGACTAAGTGGGAGATCACTTCGTAAATTATAGGAATGTCTCACCACTATGCCGTGCACCTGAAACTAATATAAAACAACGTCGAATGTCCACTCTAGTTGAAATCTAAAAAGTGGGAAAAAAGTAATGTGTTCTTGCCAAATATAATTGGGTAGTATTTAGTATTTTGAGAAAATTACTTGATGAAGGAAACCTTTGTGTTTTCTAAAATGGTACTTGTCTGTAATTACTTATATATGTGTGTTGCTGTGAGATTATAAACTCTTTGAAGTTATAAACAATGTCTGTCTCTCCTACTTACATATCACGAACCTACGACAAGGTCTGACACCTGCCAGCGTGCCAGTAAGTTTTGCTAGCTTGAATGATGAAGGGATGAATGACATCCGTGAAGTTAATAGCAGTTTACTACCCATGATCATTTTTTGCTTTTGTTCAATTTGTAGAGGAAGAGGAACCTACACTCTTTTCTGTGAGCAACAAAACGTGGGCAAGACAAATAACATGCAACTGGTCTTTCCTTATAAATGTCGAAGGTCAAGTTCATTCATATATACCAGTTTGTCGACAAACTTTGACCTTTTGTGACACTGGATTTCCAGCAGTGCAATAAACTATTGGTGAATTTTTTACGGTGCTTTTGGGAGATTTTAAGAGATGATTATTATGAGAAATGCCATATGTTTACCTGTAGGCCATTCTGGTATTTGCTGGTAACTTCATTCCCCAGGCACCTGGCACTTAGTGAAATATAGAAGCATTTTGCCCTTCCTCTCCCATAGTTAGCCATATGCCACTTCGTACCCACAGGTAACTCTTACATGTCGCTCTCTCTTGGGAAGGAAAACCAGCTCCCATATCCGAAGGCTCATTCGAAAATGAGAAGCATGGACAGTGTTTAATTTGTTTAAGAAATAGTTTAGCCTCAACTACGTAAAAGCTTAAACACAGCAGTACCTTTGTTGGAATAAATCCACTGTTCGAAGGTCGAGAAAATCCAATTGGCTGTAAGCAAGCTTCTAGGTTTGTCCCCTCATTTAAAAGACGTAGGCAAGGCCGACCGAAAGCATAGAAGTTATTTTCAGCCCTGCAAGTTGAGAAGGCTTCTGTGCTGTGCTGAAAACATCAAGTTTTCCTCCTCCTCCCTAAGGTAGTGTGCGTGCGACCCTATTAATCATCAGTTATCAATCCTCAATTGTGACACAGACTTCCAGGAAGGACAAGTGCCATGGAGAAGTGAAGAAAACACACCACCCAGATGGTTATCAGTGCTAAAGTTTTAACATGGACAAAGGCTAAACATTATTGTAAGTTGGCTTCTGGTTTTGATGCATATAAAATAGCAAAGTAAAGGCTTCCACTTATTCTGCCCAGTGTAAACCTGTCTTTGAAAGAGTCGTATTTTCGTGGAAATTTATGCTTGATTTTGCATTTCGAAAGTAATTTTGCTTCCGACTCTTACCCTATGGAAATTTAATGGGTGATTATATTGATTATTATTCTAGTTGCAAGATGCATTTGAAAAATGTATCATCAGTTAAGTAAAAGTACTTAATTTAAAAAGTATTAAATAAAAAGGCACAGAGGAAGCACGAGTAGAATTCTGGCTATCATAGAATTGAGGGAGAAATAGTGTCCTTGCACCTCATGAAATCGACAGGAGATGAGGAAGTAGGAGCTTCCCCAAACCAGTGACATTTTTTTTTATAATCAATTTAGGACCAGATTTTGTGTCCGACAAAGGGGTATTAAGAATTAGGTTGTCATCTACAGCCATGCCACCCTGAACAAGCCCGATCCTGTCTGATCTCAGAAGCTAAGCAGGGTCGGGCCTGGTTAGTCCTTGGATGGGAGACCACCTA
This sequence comes from Pteropus alecto, assembly GCF_000325575.1. Taxonomy (NCBI): domain Eukaryota; kingdom Metazoa; phylum Chordata; class Mammalia; order Chiroptera; family Pteropodidae; genus Pteropus; species Pteropus alecto. Next base: position 782,504 of record NW_006431911.1, on the reverse strand, counting down.
GGAAGACCAGGTGCTGTAGGCGTAAAAAATAAAAAATAAAGGATTGTAAGCTGACAAGGTCCTTCAATCTGTGAAGGTCAACCAGTGAGTAATAAGGACAAAGAGAAAGGAATTAGGAGAGACAGTGGTCTAAGTAATACATTAGGAAGTCAAAACTAGGTCAAAAATAGAGATGGAACAATTGATAGAAAGTGAAGAATTCTTGTGAGAATGGAGTCTCAATATATTTGAAGGATAAAGTGATAGGCTGAGTGATCTTAGAGAAGGGCAGGTTGCAGAGAGTGAGATGTTTAAGTAAAGTTAAAAAAGTTAAAAAAAATAAAGGATTGTAAGCTGACAAGGTCCTTTCAATCTGTGAGGTCAACCAAGGGTTTCCTCACCTAAAAAAAAAAAAAAAAGAACTAGAATTAGGTCGTCTTTCATAATTAATGGTCCCTTATTTTTAGAATGAGTAAAAGAAAAGCACGTGGGATCAATTTCTTTATTGTGGTAAAATATACGTAAAATTTACCATCACAAGCATTTTAAAGTGTACATTTCAGGGGCACTTAGTATATTCACAGTGCTGTGCAACCGTCAGAGCTAGCTTTTCCCAGGATGTTTTTATCAGCCTGAAAAGAAACTCATTAAACCGTCATTTCCTATTTCCCCCTCCTTCCAGTTTCTGCAATCAAGTACCAGACTTAGGCAACAAGTAAAAGCTGCTTTCTGTCTCTTTGGATTTACCTGTTCTGAATATTTCATATAAGTGGCATCAGTTTTTCCAAACGGGAACTCTAAGCCATCAATAGCCATCATTTGCCAAGTGGGGTAAATCAAATGGTTAGATTTTGCAATCTGGGACCCTTCCTTCTGCCAACTGGCTACACCGGAAGCGAAGGACGAGCCGGAGAATAATGATAGTTGAGAAGAAACCAGTGTTGGAATACCTGGGTACTATAGATGAAAATCTAGAATGTCAGCTGAATCCCTACATTCCAAAACCAGAAATTTGGGCAGAATTCCGTAGTGGAATCTCATTATTACAGTGACCTAAGTCTAGAACTTGATAGATATTACCATTGCTGAACTGTGAGAATTTAACTTGCTCCATCTCTTCTGTCCTTTCTTTTTAAAACAAGCTTTACTGAGCACATAGTATGGTCGACGGTGTGGGAAAATGATGTACAAAGCAGATGTCATCTCCGCCCTCATAGAGTCTACACTCGTGTGGACACAGACAATAAAACAGGTAGCTACACTGTTCTGTAAATGCGAATAAAGAGAACAGTATGTTATGACTGAGGATGATGGCAGTGGGCAGATTCTTTAGACTCCATGGTCAGGAATGATGTCTGTGAGGATGGCAGAGGCAGCCGTGTGAACAGTGGTGTAGAGAAGTTTCAGATAGAAGAAGCGCCATGTGTAGAGGCACTGTGGCAAGAAGGAGCATAGCACATTCCACCCAGAATGACCAGAAACCGGTGAGTGAGATGAGGCTGGAGAAGGAGCTGAGGGCCCAGTCATGCAGGCATTTATAGTCCATGGTGCAGAATTTATGATAAAAGCAATGGCCAGTCACTGGACAGTATCAACTAGGAGATGGACTTGATCCATTAAAAGTGAATTCACTTGCTGCTATGAGAAGATGAGATCGAGGAGGCCAAAGTAGACTCAGGGAGATCACTTAGGAGAGTAATGGAAAGCTTTGAGTGAGAGATGGCGGCGGCCTGGACAAGATGGAGACGCATTTGGTAACACAGTGGTCATGTATGGAATCCTATGACCGTGTTAGGCAAAATGGAATGGGCATGGACGTTCGTATTATTGGGATAGTTTGTCCAGATAACATCCCTCTAGGGGATCTGGAAACAAAATACCAGTGAGGAATAAAGACGATAATTTGTTCTAGTTTACCAAATTTTATTGAATTTCTCTCTGTGCCGAGCGGAAGATGGCACCGTTTTTTCTTGAGAATTTTGAAGGTATCGGTCCCACGCGTATCTTCTAGGTCCTGGGAGTGCTGTCGAGAAGACCAAAGCCATTCTGATATTTGACCCTTTGCTTTACGTGGATTTTCTCTCTGGAAACTGGAGGGATCGTCTCTGTTCTTCTCTTTCATGACGGGCTTTGGCGGGGGTCTCTGGTCATCCATTTTGCTGGGCACACACTGGGCTAGTTCCATCTCAACATTCACGCTCTTCAGGACGTGAAATTTTAAAAATAATTTCATCCATGATTTCCTGTCTGCCGTTTTCGCTTTCTGGATATCTTAGCACATCCAGATATTGGGCTACTGTACTTATCCTTTTTTTTTTTCCTTCTATTTTTGAGCAATTCTATGCTTGATTTTATCTTCTCACCCATCCATTGAGTTCTTTATTTTTAATTTCTATGCCCCACCCTTTTTCATTGAATCTCAATGTTCCTTTTGTATTGGATCTGGGAAACTAGAAATCTAATTGCTTCTTAATCACACTTTTAAGCCCCTCTCCCTTAATATAACTTCACCTTCTCCCCAACTCCCCAAGCCACTCGATATTGCCAGTTCTTGAGCCTGTGAACTGATCGATGGCAGGGATCAACAAACATCTAAAAGGCCACATAATAAATACTTTAGGCTTTGTGGACCTTACAGCTGCTCATCTGTCAAACCATAACTGTTCCACGCTGCAGCTGTATCATCAGAGCGGCCATAGACAATAGCTAAATAAATGGGCATGGCCGCGTTCCAGTCAAACTTTATTTCCTGACCCCTGGTCTGTGAGATAAATCAACCTGCATTGTGGCTTTCCCCGCTGCTCCTGTAGGATTGAGCCGCTTTCTGCTAATTTGTTGATCTCATCCATCTGCTTTTCAGCTTCCAAATATTTGGTACCGTCATTTGTCTTTCTCCACTTCTTGTCATTTTGAGGTGAAATGTTTTAATGCTTTTACAGTTGTTTTACTGGAGTTTCAGGAACAAAAGTAAGTAAATATCTCGTTTCCTCCATCATTTTTACCTGGACACCGCAGTTAAGCATTAATAAAGGGTAGTGTGAGGCATTTCCATTAGTTATTGCTGTAAGTCGGCCCAGACACTCCAGGCCATTTAAATGATTTTACTTGTGTCGCGCACTAATTTGAGTCCTCTCATCTTTGTTTTCCTTTCTTGTGACACAAGTTTTATTCTCATTTCAGCCTTTATCTAGAAATCTATTTCCAGCAATTGGCGAAATCTTAGCATTTGTAACTTCATGTAAAATGAACGGAACATAGATTTTCAGCAGTGCAGTCAAAATATGAAGCTAATTTGCAAATGGAAGGTGGGAAAAAGCAGGTTTTCCAGGAAGATGCCACAGCACCAGCCCAATATACTTAGCTCATCTGGAGGCTGCTGCTTCTATGACCACCCGTCAGAGGTAAAACGAAGGCCACCAAGTGCAGTTGCTAGTCCTTACACCCTGAACCTTGAGCCATGGTGGCAAATAGGACGAGAAGCCACTCTCTGGGCCAACACTTCCCAATAAGAGGAAACATAGCAGCACATATGTTTCTAAAGCATGATCAGGCTCCAAAATTTTTTCCCTTCCTCTCCTAGAGCGAAACAAAAGTTTTCAGTGTGTTACTGCTGAGGAAAGAGAGCTGAGAAATATATCCATTGTTTTTTTCAAACTACAGAATACTGGTTCAATATTTCAGGAAACGCCATAGGAACAGTGGCTTTCTAACGCGATCACACATTGGTATCACTTGAAGGGCTTTGAGAAATCCTGTTGTCCAGGCCCCACCCCAGACTCTCAGGGTGCAGATCCCAGGCATTAGCATTTTCAAGCTTCCCAGTGGGAGTTCCTTATGTATTTTGAATATTAACCCTTTATCAGATGTAGGGTTTGCTAAATATTTTCTTCCATTCCGTAGGGCGTCTTTTCATTTTGTTGATGATTTTCCTCACCCTGCAGAAACTTTTTTGTCTGAGGTAGTCCCACTTGTCTACTTTGCTTCTGTTGCCTGCGCTTTCGGTGTCACGTCCAAGAAATCCTTGCCAAGACCAATTGCCAAGAAGTACTTCCTCTATGTTTTCTTCTGGGCGTTTTATAGTCTCAGGTCTTCTGTTTAAGTCTTTAATCCATTTCGAGCTGATTTTTGTGTATGCCATAGGATAAGGGTCCAGTTCCATTCTTTCGCATGTGGACATCCAGTTTCTCCAAAACCATTTATTGCAGAAACTATCTTTCTCATTGTGTATTTTTGGCTCCCTGTATATGCATGGATTTATTTCTGGACTCTATTCTGTTCTATTGGTCCATATGTCTGCCTTTACACCAGTACCATGCTGTCAAGCAAAGGATTTAAATAGACATTTCTTCAAAGAGGACATGCAAATGGCCACCGAGAGCAATATATGAAAAGGCGCTCAACATCAAGGGAAATGCAAATCGAAACTATAATGAGCTACCACTTCATACTCGTTAGGATGGCTTTCATCAAAAAAAAATAAAAGTGTTGGAGAGGCTGTGAAGTCAGACCCCTCGTGCAGTGTCGGTGGGAATGGGAAATGGTGCAGCCACTATGGAAAACAATATGAAGGTTCGTGAAAAAATGAATAATAGAGCTACTGTATGATTCAGCGATCCCATTTCTGGGTGTAAATCCAAAAAAATTGAAATGAAGATCCTGAAGAGAGATTTTGCGCTCCCATTTTAATTGCTGCATTATTCATAATAGCCAAGATATGGAAACAACCTAAATATCCAATGATGGATGAATGGATAAAGAACATGTGGTACATACATATACAATTGAATATTATTCAGCCCTAGAAAATGAAGAAAATCCTGCCATATGCAACAACAAGGATGAACCTGGAGGGCATTACACTGAGTGAAATTCGCCAGTCACAGAAGGACAGATAATGCATGATTCCTCATAGAAGCAGAGGGTAGAATGGTGGATTCCAGGGGTTGGGGAGAGGGGAAGATGGGGAGTTGTTAGCTGGGTGTAAAGGTTCAGTTATGCAAAACAAGTAAGTTCTAGAAATCTGCATATCGCGCCTGTAGATAATAACGTATTATATGCTTAAAAATTTAAGCAGGTACATCTCGTATTAACTTCTTACCACAATAAAGCAAAATCAAAATTATAAAAGGTAAAAAATAATTTCTTTTAATTGAAAAATAAATGTTCCTTGGGAGATTCCAGGGCACAGCCAGGTTGAAACCTTGTGTTTTAAAGCACAGCCTTGTTTGTGAAGTATTTCTATTGGAGTTTGTCTCCCCACGAGACTGCTGTCTTGCCTGTAATCCCAAACGTTCCTTTAGAGCAGTGGTTCTCAAAATGTCACACCACCTGACCGGCAGCTTAGCGTCACCTGGGTATTTGTGAGACAAAAATCTTGGGCCCCACCCAGAGCTACTGAATCAAACTGAGGTAGATTCCAGCTCTTTGAGTTTTAACAAGCCCTTCAGGTGATTCAGATACATTCTCAAGTTTGAGAACCACTGTACCCTATTTAAAAGTGTAAATGTCTTGGGATAGGGGTGAGAGGCATTGGGTTTGCTGATCAGCTTACTTTCCTCAGCAATAATAAATTGACACCAAGATGTAACACACAGTGTTTTGACTTGGGAGAGAAAGTGAGAAAAGTAGAGAGTGTAATTTTAGTTTTCCAACAAGAGTTTTAAAATGTAAGAATGTGAGAATTATGTCATTTAATTAATAGCTCAAATTTATACCTGTCTTCAGCATTTTCCACATACGATCTCAATTAATCCTTATAACAACCCTGTTGTTATTATCATTTTTACACTTTTACCAAAAAGGAAACCGAGGCACAAGGAGGTTAAGTTACTTGTACAGAGTTACACACAGGAAATAAGTAGCGGAGCTGGCAGTCCATCTACAGGGTTCAAAGTCATGGCTACGCTGCCTCTACATTTAATTTTACAAATGGACGATGTCTTTATGGAAAAGAATCAAATTATAATAAAATATAAAACTGAGCAAAAGCTATGAATGTGAGCACAGCACATGGTCACATCCTTTATCTTAATTCCGAAATGCCCAAAGCCTGAAAAAAACAGTTTTAGAAGGCTGGCCCCCAAACTGTCTACAAGACCTGAAGTGAACCAGTGTGAGGTTATGCAAAATTTCTTTTTACCCGCCGTAGTATAAATATTCACTTTGTGTGTGTGTGGTGTGGTTATTGCATTTTACTACTCTTTGCTATGGCGGACTCTGCTGGGTTCATTACAGGACATATGGCTGTGGAAATCGAAAGGGCTGTGTAGCAAATGTTTCCAGCTCTCCACTCCCTGGGCACGTTGTGGGGTTGCAGTTCTCTTCCCCTTTGAAGTTATGGATGACCACGTGACTCGACTCGGCCAATGCAATGTGAACAGATGTGGTATATGTCACTTCCGAGCAGAAGTTTTAGGAGAAGCTCGAAATCAGCTTTAGCTCTCTTGACCTCTGGGATTCCTGCCAGTGCTTGCTCTGCTGTCCCAGGACCTGGAAGAGATGCAGAGCAGAGCTCCCACTAGCTTGGGTTTGGGAGATTTTTGTTACTGGAGTGTAATCTAGTTTGTCCTGACAGCTACAACGTTTTAAGTTCTACCTTACCTTTCTAGAATCTGAAAGAGTCTCAATTCTGAAACAGATCTGACATCAAGGGTTTCAGATCAGAGATCGCGGGATCTGGATTTGAATATTTCAAATCAGGATTTTTCCCAAGAACATCTAAACGGCATCATTTCTTTGAGCACAGCCATTTCCTGCAAAGAGTAAACTAGCGCCTGAACAAGCCTGCTGGACCGGCTCTTGGAAGTCAGGGAAGCTCTCATTTATCTCGGTCGCCTTAATGCCCGATGTGGAGTGAACACTTTGCAGATAGGTGCTGAGAAAAATTGATGGACCAAAGACAGTTTAATACCTGGCGCTCAAGGCTCCGGGGGAAAGAGCAGAAGCGGGAGATACAGGAAGTGAAGGCAAAAATCTTCTTCATCTAGTTCACAGTTTGGCCTTGTTGGACTAATGAACCGGAGGCGCAGCAAATCCTGTTTGAAAGGACAGTGTAGTGGCTGTTAGTAAATGCTTATGGGTGGAAGTTAAGATTAACTGAGATGATTTGAACAAGTGAGGCTCTTAGCACAGAACTGGTTTATCGTTAAGCTGTAGTAACTTTAGCTATTATTAATATTAAAAAGTAGGTAGCAGTGCTCGGGAAACTGTACAAGAGAGGAAATCGGCTAACACTGTGGTTTTCAAATAGTGCTTTGCTGTGTTCTGTGGATTCAGAAGCGCCTGTTGAGTGTCCCTAGGGTGTGAAATCTGGGGAGGGCAGGGAGCTGCAGAGTGGGTGGGGCCTCAACCGGCAGCACCTGCTCCAACCCCAACAGCTCCGCCTTGTATTTGCTTCCATCAGGTATTTGCTTCCACAGAAGATTCTGTTTGAAGGAAGAGTCCTGTGGAGAAAAAGAACCTTGAAAGCCATTAGGAAGCTATATTTTAGAAAGACCTTTGGCAACAGGTAATTTCTACCAAGGCTTTTTGATAAATTGCATTTTAAAATAAAACGATTTTATTTAAAATAAAATAAGTCCTTCGTAGTGTCCTGGTTTTCAGGCTAATGACGCTTTTGATATAGCATCTTGAGGAAACATTTTAAAAAATATATGATGCTGTAGCAATCATGAGCATATTTGGGTCCTTATGACATTTTCTCTACTTCAAAAACCAAATGATAGATTTGGAAATCCGTAGGTCCATCGCATGAGATCTTTGCTAAGCTAGAACTTAATGAGCTGTCACTTAAAGGTCCTCCTGCCTCATGAATGAGTAGCTCTGATTTAAGGTAAAATTAGAGACTTCGAGAAAAGGCCGTCGCACGGATTCCATTTCTGAGGTGTCATTAATGTGATAGATGTGACGTCACTGAGTAACATTAGCTCATGCTGGTTTTTGGTCAAGTAGGATGGCACTTGGCCTAGGACCACGGTTGCCCGGGGATACATTGTCACAGGATGGAGAGAAGAGCAACCTGGGCCCAAACTGGTTAAAAAATGAACTTTTGGAACAAGCACTCAGTTCCATGCAGGAAGGAATCGGTGATAGAAATTTTCACATCTCCTCTAAGTCTCTTTAATGGTAGTTATTAATACTGTCATTTAATAGTCGAAGAAAGACTTCGAGAGTCTAAATGACAGAACTTGAGTTTAAACTCAAAATGTCTGATGCCAAGTTCTGTCATTTTCCTCTGTCATGGGAAAACCATTCTTATGCCTGAAACACAACTGAAAATATTTCCTATTTAATTGTGTAAATTCTGTTGGCGATGTCTACACCGGGACCTCTTGATGACACCGAAATCATGCATCCTAAGAGTGTAGGTCTAATCAAATCAAGCAGACATTTCATAGGCGTCATTGATTTGGGGACACCATTTATGACTACAGTTTCTAGTGTTAGTTTTGTTCACTATCCCACTCTAGGATTGACTGCTAAAGAGAAATGGGTTTTTTTGTTGGTTTGTTTTTGAGAAGTGGGTTTTTAAGGGGCTTTATCTGATGCTCTCTGGAGAAGAGATATATAAAGTGACTTGTAAGACATAGGTATCATTATCCGTTTGATTGTTTCTAAATGTCTGGAGACTGTTTGCTTGAAGGGGCATTCATGCTCTCACTGACCCAGAGTCCAAGCGTGGCGGGTGAACTGTGGCTGCGCAGAATCCGGGGACTCTCCACTTGCCGATGACTTGCCTGGTGGCTGAGAGAATGTCACATTCAACTTTTAGACTTCCAGAAGTTGCTCAGTTTTGGCTTCGTGTTTTTAGGCGTGTAACTATTTGATGGCAATTTTATTTCTTGTTTTTAAATCGAGATATAATTCACATCTCATAACGTGCACCCTTTTAAAGCGTTTAATTCAGTGCTGCTTAGAATGCTCACGAGATCGGGCCCTGGGCACGAAGCCGCCTATGTCGAGTGGGTGAGTCAGCCCAACTTTTATGAATATTCTAGCCACTGGTCAGTGATACAGGTGGACCCAAGACCCATGGAAGCCTTTCTCCCTAAGGAGAGCTTTCAGAGAGTTAACAGGATGCACGTTCCTTCTGGGTCGGCCTGAGCTTGCTGCTTTTATTTCTTGACGCTGCAAAATCCACACTTCTGAGGACATCGGGATAGGAGCATTAAATCACAGCGGGAGCTGTGCAAAGGAAGTCGTATTTATCAGGTAGCCTCCTTCTTAAGTTTATCTCAGATGCTGCAGTTTGCATCCCAGGGGAGCGAAACCTAATCTGCCTTCCCCAGAGCCCAATTGTTATCTTTGAAAGGCAGTGGGAACTGGCAGCTGTCCAGCCAATGCCTCCCTCTCCGGGCGTTGAAGGAGGGGGATGCTTGATACTGAAGCAGTTACTCAAAGCTCAAAAGAGTGTATTTTAAGGGCCCTGCTTTTTTGCATTTCTTCTGGTCCTAGAGTCTCTAGAAGAGGCAAAGCTAACCCTACGGACGTATTTGTAGCCATTACCTTACCCACATCCTATCACATCCTCCACAGAGACCAAGACTTTCCTTGGGGACGGCCGCCCTGGCCAGGGGGCGTGGGACTCCTTGCCTAAGGATGGTGGAATGTAATAGAACAGTGCCGTTCATAGTAGGGACCGGTCAGCAGTATCAGCATTGCCCTGAAGGTTGTTCGAAATGCAACATTTCCTGCTCCATCAAAATCAGAAGGGAGGTGATGTCCAGCATCAAGTCTTAACAAGCCCTCCAGGAGATTCTTTTGCACGTTAACATTTGAAATGCACCTAGAGGATACCTGCTCAGGTGGGGCTTGGACTGCTAGGCAAGATAGACAGGTGGGGCTTGGACTGCTAGGCAAGATAGATGGCTCTGAAAGCTGATGCAAAACCAACGAAAAGAAATCAGGTGACCAGCTCCAAACCTCTGCAGCTCGTGTATACGGGCCGCAAATACCCACACGCTGTACCATTTTTATATAGGCTAAAAATGAATGGGACTTCCCCTCTCCTACCCGCATCTGTTGTTTTATCGTGGTGATGTCCTTCTTCCTTGAAGAATCTCTTAATTGTCATCTTCAGTGCGAATAGATTAAATAAAGAAAAGAAAAAAATAGCGGAGAGGGAGTGAGAAGGATTTTTTTTGGATGCTGGGATTTCAGAGTCTGAGATTCCTAACTGTCGTATTATTTAAAACTTATACCCAGATTTCTTGCAAATTTAGGTAAAGGAGACCTTATTCCAAATGATTACTGCAATAAGGCAGTGGACGACTGCAGCAGGGAGAGAGACCTGCACGATACGATCTGCAGGCATTTCAAAGGCCATGCAGAAAGGAAATCTCTTTTATTTAAAAAGAAAAAAAAGTGAAAAGGCTAGCAAGCACCACGTATGGGGGAGCGGAATGAGCAGGTGGGAAGATCCAGCGGTTGAGCAGATGTGTTTCCTTAGGGTCTCCTAAAGCGGGATTGCTTGGTCGGCATTTCGATGCTATTAGTACGGCTTTTGTTCAGACTGGTCAGTGGGTACAACCAGATCAGCTAATCATTTATGGTAAGGAACATGAATGTGGACCGTGTGTGTCTGGCCTTGTCCTAGGTAGGGGAAGGTGGTTCTAGGTGGCGAGTAAGCCATTTCCCCACAACACAAAACAATGGAGGGATTTCTTAATCTTTGCTGTTTTCCAGGCCCCCAGGGCTCAGGTAGAGTTTACCATCGTCACTGTATAATCATTGGAACATTTAAAACACAAAGCTCTTAGCATGTATGTAATAAAGCAGTTCTCTTCAATACAAAATACATTTATCGACTTCAATTTCATTAATTTAAGTGTTTTGTAATTAAAGAGAATTTACTTTCTTGGATAGATGCTGAACGTCTCTTTGAAGAGAGGAACCAGTAACCAAACTTAGCATTAAACACATTCAAATACTTAACGTAGATTTTTCAAAGAGTACTTGGAAGATAGAGTTGAGCGAAGTCTTCAAAATGATATGAGTTGCAATTGAAAAAGATACTCCATATTTTTCCCCATGTCAGTAAATCTGCTATACACAATACGTGACTTTGGTGAACATAGAAATACTGGGAAGTCATTAATTACAGTAATGAGAGAACAGTGTGACTAAGAAGGTTTTCACAGGTTGTCCCATTAACACTTTCCAAAAATAATCATCATGGCTGAAGTGCTTTTTTCATGTGGAAAACTTAATAATTGAAACAACTAAGAGTAGAGGAATCTTTAAGTAGAGGCAAGGGAGGAAAAAAGGATAACTTTTTATCACTATATTTTTTTAGTGCTGTGGTCCACTATGATCATCCGACGATCGCAACTTCTATGAAATGATGCAAATCCTTTCTAAAATCCTGGACTGTTGCCATAGCGTTGTACAGTTCTGCACTGTTTTCTATCATTCTTTCATTATAGGATGATAAATTAATTGTAGGAACTGCTAATTATTCACTGAGGATTTGTTCTTGACTATGTTGATGTCCTCGAGGGCTTTTCAGCAGAGTAGGGAAGCGTTATCGCCAGGAATGATTCTAAAACGCCTCCAGAACAAACACAATGACAACAATAACAATGAAACCATTTAAGAATCAGTCAGACACTGTCTTAGGCAGCGATAAAGTTAATTTATATATCGGGACCCACAAAATGGAGGCTGCTAGTTGGCCCAGTCCATGCCACAAACCTAAACCTGACTCAGCTTGAACTTACAGGACATGCCTCATTGTCAAGATGACTTAATGCCAGCGACAGCCCTCCAACTCAGCTTTGGCTAGCTCACCATGCCCTGGAAAATGGGACCTGCTAGCCTCAGAAGGAAATCCCTGACCTCATAGCCAATCATACCCTGTTTCCAAGTTGCCACTGCTAACATTCTAGAAAACTCACTCTTGCCCAATGGGGAGGGGAGGAATTAATTCTACCATTCTAAGTTCTTTTGGCTGGACTAATAAATTAACACGAGACAGGTTAACAGGAGAAAATGACCAAATTTATTATGTATGTATATACGAGGGTTCCATAAGAATATGTGGGCTGGACAGATTGGGCCAATTAAGGCTTATGTGACACGGAGGGTGAAGGAGAAGAGGTGAGGCGAGGTAGTGGTTTGGGACTTGTAAGGGCAGAAAGGCCATTGACATGGAGATGGAAAAGCAGATATTTGGTAAAAGAAAAATGCTGGGCTATCTTTAGCAGTGGGACCCAGGGAAGACTTTGATCAAACGGGCCTCTCTAACCCAGAATATGGCACCTTAGCATGTGGAATAAGCCAAAGGAATCTGTGAAACCACAGGTGCAGGAAAGGTTTTCAGACCTTCCCCTGAAGTGGGTCATAAGACCCCCAAGGGTGAGATGCCCTTTCTGTGCCCAGAAGAAAGGAACATCCTTATCTCTGAAGGTGGAGAGACACTGAGAGGAATCCGGACAAACAGGCTTTGCTCTGTTTCCCCTGGTTTACTACCCTAAGCTTATACTCTTTTGTTTGATCGTATTTGCCCGCGAGTTTCCACTGCTTTCCGCTCTCAGTCAAGGCTAGCACACAGAGACTCAGGTTTATTTGCACCTTCAAGTCTTCATTTCTTCGTAAAGGCTCCTGGGTCATATAAAACTCATATTAAATAAATTTGGATGCTTTTCTCTTGTTAATCTATCTTTTGTTATAGGGTCCCTTCTGAGAAACTTAGAAGGGTAGAAGGAGAAGACATTTTTCCCGCCCTACGATGGCTCATACCCTCTGTGAGATGACTCTGGAGGTCTTACTGTCTGCCATGGGCTTGATCACCACCAAGCCAGAGCCTTTCCCCATCCAGCTCTCCACGCACAGAGAACTCATTGCCCAGTCGTACTCAGTCTCCTTATTAGCATGCTGTTTTCACCACTGGGACTGGAGGCTGCCCTAACTCTACTCTATCTCTTGCTTTCCAGAAGGGAATTAAATTCAATTAAAGATGTATGTGAGGTTTGGAGAGAGGAGGGCTGCTTTAGAGTACATTAGCTGGTCCAATATAATGTAAAGCCATTACGTCAGAAGATGCTGAATACAGTAACGAGAGGCGCTCACTTCACTGCTAGTATATAGTTAGATTAACTCTTAATGGGACTCACGGATGCTACGGTCCCATGATAAATGTATGCACTTTAAAAATTACTGTCCGGTGTCACCTAGTTCTTCCTTCATGGCGGACAACACCTCTAACATCAATATACTTTCTTTTGCTTAAGAAAACTCTTGGAAACATTCTTCTGTAGCGGTTTTAAATAGCATCTTTGTTTTTCTTTTGCATCCTTGGTCTCAGAAAATACACTTAGAACGTTTCAAGAGCATTAGAATATTTTTTCCTGTGTTGAAATTAGAGCATTGAGATAGAATTGGCGCCAAAGGAGGCAGACTGGCACTAACATATTTTCCAGGATCTGGTCCACAGGTTTGGAGTTTCAGAAAAGGGAATTGTGTGCCGCTCGAGAGTTTATCAGCCTTAAATGTAGCCTATGCATACAGAGGTCGCTTTATCATTATGGTTATAACTTATTTGTTTACACCGAGAAATCCAGTTTGCAAGAAGACTAGAATTCTCGTTGTATCTGGGCATCACATTTTCTCCCTTAAAGAAAATCTGTTGTTTTTGGTAAGCTAGAGAAATAAAACGAGAAAAACAAGAAAGAGTGAGATAAACTCACTGACTCAGGTGTCACCTCCATCTAAATCTCATGAATATTAACAGCTTCCTGAATAGAACCTGCTAAAGGATCATTTTTAACAAAAGGCAAAATCATGACTCGTACAGATATAAAATGAACACACAAAATATTTTAAGTAACTCATTAATTAAATGAGCGCCCTAGCAAGACCTTACAACCAGTTCAAATGAGAGTTAATGAACCACTGATTTGTATCGAGTAAAGAAACGTTGACAGGAACTTACAAATGGACATAAAACTGGTTTTTCCTCCAGGGACGTTGTTTAGGGAGTTGATTGAACTGCCACCAGACAATTTATTTGCATGTCTACAGGCAAGAATTATTTTACATTGCTATTATCTCCAACTTACAGAGTTGTAAACTACCTCAAAGGAAACAAATCAGATAACCTAGAAGGCTGTGCTCTAAGCAAAGCTTCGCTCTCCCATCGGGCATATCCAGAGATCATTTCGCTTAGTCCAAATTCTTATAAACTGTTAACCTCTTCTTTTGAATAAGAGTCATTATCTTGAAGGTCATTAGTAGGACTGATTTCTCCTGACCTTGAGACACCTTTCTTCCCTCCTTTCTCCTTCACTGGCCAACCACTAAGTTTCCTTAACAATACACCCTAAGAAAGTAGCTTTTATTATTTAAAGGATCCTTCAACTGGTCTTTTGTGCAATTAAAATTAAGCACTTAATATGCTCATTCCCAAACCTGGATGATCAGAATCACCTAGAGGCCCACTCTAGACTTTCTGATCCGGGTTCTCGAGGATCGGAGCCTTGGGATATACACGTCTTGAAGAAAAATTCGTGTTAGGAGTCTGTGGATGTACTACAAGGGCCTGAAAGGAGGAAATGTCACCATTGATGGAGAGGAGGGTGGGGCTAGAGGACTATTTCAAGTGAAATTGGCCAGATCTAGTGAGAAATGGAACAATGTAATGGATGGTGAATACGGAACAATGTAACGCGTTTTCACGAGTTGAGAATGATTTCTAGTCATTTAGCAACTTTTGCATAGTGGTGAGGCCCTTTGTGTTTTAGCATACTTAAATCATTAAGACTCTCACTTTAGTATAGCTTTCTCTCCAGCCCTCGTCTGGAATCGATGCCAGCGTTTACCATCACTTTAGAAAGATGCGTTTTGTGATAGAATATAATTCTCTGTACCAATATGTAAATAAAGGATATGTTGTGGTAGTTTTAGACTCCATGAAGTTTAATTAAATGGGCATTAAAATCATAATGCAAAAAAACAAAACAAATCAAAATGTAGTTCGTGTTCTGAAATCTTAAATGAAAAAGCCCAAATTATCATTGCAGGTTGTGTTTGTGATATTGCGATGCCGGGGAGGAGAGTTTACCTCCGCCCTCTTAGGGTCCCCGGCTGGGTCTGAAAATTAAACTGACAAAGATGTTAACAGGTCAAAAGCAAAACCACATTGATTTAATATCAGCTGTGCGTGATTTGGGAGCCCTCGTAAGGAGATGAACAGCCGAAGAAACTGTTAGATGGGAGTTTTGGATGGGGGGGGGGGAGGGGACTTAGCAAGGCCTGTTTGTTCACATTC
This sequence comes from Pteropus alecto, assembly GCF_000325575.1. NCBI lineage: Eukaryota > Metazoa > Chordata > Mammalia > Chiroptera > Pteropodidae > Pteropus > Pteropus alecto. Next base: position 767,260 of record NW_006431911.1, on the reverse strand, counting down.
TTCTCCCTATCTTCAGATAGAAGGATGCTCTTGCACCCCGAATGTAGGGAGGGCCCCTTTCATTGATCATCTTTGTCCTTGTTCCTGGCACTGAGCTCCTAAATTTTTGTCATTTCCTGAGCTTAGAGCCTCAAAGGTGTTTTCGTTATTCATAACAAGTCCCTTCCAAGCACACCGGAGTTTATGTTAATGAGATGACTTTTAGAAAGCTCCAGGTAAGCTAAGCTTGGGGGCTGGTTGCCCGGGGAACCTATCTCCATTAGTGGGTTAGAACTTTCAGCCCCAACCCCAACCTCCCGGAAGGGGAAGAAGGGCTAGAGGTTGAATCAGTCACCGAAACTTAGTGACTTAATCCACCAGGCCAATTAATGAAGCCTCCATAAAAACCGTAGAAGGCTGGGTTCAGAGAGCCTCCTGGTTGCTGATCGAGAAGCATCCATGTGCCAGGAGGGGGACACACCCTAAACTCCGGAGGACAGAAACTCCAGTGCTCAGGACCCTTCCGGACCTATGTATCAATTTGGCTGTTATTCGCATCCCTGAGTATCATTTGTAATAAGCCAGTCATCTAGTAAAACTGGTTTCCTGTTCTGTGAGCTGCTCCAGCATATTAATCGAATCCGAGGAGGTAGTAGTGGAGACCTCTAGTCAACCAGGAGCACAGGTAGCAACTTGGACTTGCTATTGGTGTTCGAAGCACATGTGCCTGTGTGTGTGTGCTCGCGTGCGGGAGACGGGGTTGTGTGTCTGCCGTCTTGTGGGACCCAGACTTTTAACCTGTGGGGTACGATGCTACCTCCAGGTGGATGGTATCAGAATTGCGTTAAATTGTAGGACACCCAGCTGGTGTCGCAGATTTGCTTGATGTGTGGAAAACACACATGTGGTGTCAGAAGTGAAGCAGCGTTGGTATAGTGACAATAAAGAGACACAGGAGTATGTTTTTCTTTACAGTATTTCTTCTGACAATTTCCATAAGTATAGCAGACATGCCTTGTTTTCCTAACATTACTTTGTGTAAAGGATATAAAAACCCTTAATTGACATATGCTCTATTTCATGGGGGGAAAAAAGTCACCTCGGTAAGTAGTAACCGATGATGCCAAAGATAGCTCTGTTAGAGGTTCAAGTGTCTCAATGGGTGGGGACATCACTACACAAATTCAAGAAACCCTAATCCACCAGTGTTGAAAAGGAACAGCATGCACGGAGAGCATTTCTTATAGACGGGGTGTGCGTCCCAGAACTGGCCCAGCACTGGTTCTGACAGGAAGAGGGGGTAACACGCCACTGCCGAGCTGTTTCTTTATGGAGCTTATGGAGCGTTTAGGATTTCCTGTTCTTATCGTCCCGGGCTACAATCCAGCTTTCCTCTCCAGCTCCTATGGGTGTTGACGGGGACCATTTGGATTTTAAAGGCTGAGAAGTAAGGCAAGTTCTTTCGCAAGCAGGGGTTGACCAGTTAGTTACCAGCCTCTTCCTTCTGGTGTCCGTGTGTTCAGTCTGCCACTGGGAAGTCCACGCAGTCCTCTGAAAATGATTCCCTCATGTTTCTTAGTTCATACTCCAGAATCATTTTATTAAGTATATTTAATCAGGAATAAGACTCAGCAATTCACTATAACTCTTTCCAAAAAGATGGTTTTTCTGTGATAGAGCAATGCGCACGCTACGGAGCTGTCGTCAGTTCTCCAGGATCACGGTTTTCTCATCATTTGATCCTGTAAATGTTTTACTCCAAGAGTCCCCGGAACGCGTGGCAGGATGGGGCTAGCAAATCCATCTTCCTGTTTAATCACCATTGTTGGGAAAAGGAATCAGGATTCTTTTGTCAGTCGTACATGGTTCCTGTCTGTCGCGTTCCACTCTCTCAGCATCTTAAAAAAAAAATACATTTGAGTACAAAAGAAATGATATTAGCTATTTTTGTTCCAGTATAGAACTTGAATAGTGTCTTGATTTGATTGTTATTTAGAAGCCACCTCCTTATGGTCCATAGTCTTGGGAGGCAAGACGTTCTTTCCTCTCTAGCAAGGAGGAAATAATAGTTTTTTTATAAGTCTCTCAGAATATTGTCATACTTCCTGAACTCTATATTTTAATATTTAGTGAATCAGTCTGGGAGTGTTGCTTTTAAACACTGTGCTTGATAAAAGACATCTAAGACCAAGACCCCATTTAAAAGCAGCTTAAACATCCAGTGGAAATACATATAAAGTTAGAAAGAAGTTTCTATATGAAGAGTAGAATTAATTGAACTTTTTCTATGCCATGAAACATTTGCATCTATAATCATAATAATGTTACTATTTTAGCTTTCATTTGCCTCTATTTGCCATGGCGATGGGTTGAAAAGATAGCATGGGTATGTAAAAATCATCTGTGATCTCAAAATTTTTAAACCAAGACTTAATTTTCTCACAAATCTAGTATTTTTCTAGAGCAAAATCAACAAGTAAAACCAAATAAGTCGAATTTCACTTTCTCCCTTTTAACGTTTCCAATAATGCCAAGTGAGAAGTCCTTTTTCATACAGACTCTTGTTTTGATCCAAAATCCTGAATGCTTCCTGCCTAAAATCTCCAGTTCCATTTATACTTGGGTGACAATGGAGGATTCTCTTCAGTCCCCACTTCCCCAGCCATCGGCAACTAAGGGCTTAGGTGTGAGTTTTAATCGCTCATCTGGATTTCTGTTATGTTTTTCTGGGCAAGAGGTAACTAGAATAACAAAAGAATGCTATCGCTTTTCTGGAGTTTGCACTGTGCGGAGACCTTAGGTGTAAATATATTTTATCTACGTTGTGGCTTCCCGTTTCATTGTCTTCGGGGGTCGGAGACACTGTACCGCCACTCGGAACTACTGAAACATACACGGTAATGAACTGTTTTGCATGGATGGCGCTGCTACATGATGATGTGTTGTGAGATGCTGATGGATGCTTTGTGGTTAAGTTTAGCTTTAGGGTCACAATTTACTGCTTCAGTTAGAACTGTGCCTCCTGAGTCCCTGAATGATTTATTTGCACAACGCATACGTAGCTGTAAGCTTTGGAATTTGTAAATTTCCCATGCCTCGAGCCCTTCCCGCAGGACCTCATCCTTTGTGTTTTTACCGTGAGCACCTGGCCTGACAGACTCAGGAGTGAAGGAGAAGCCCACCAGCTGCCTTCAGCTGAGACCTGGACTGGCGGGAGCCTGGGCTGCGCTGAGAAGTGAATGAATGACTCCTCGGCCATTGTGGTGATTTCTTTAGGAAGCTGACGAGTGGCAGCTGGAGTTGTTTTGTTGTTGTTGTCGTTGTTGTTGTTGTTGTTTTCAATTGCAGATGCTACTGTCACTGTCCTCTTGGTTTTCTCTGAGGAGAAATGGAAGATTGGTGGGAATCTTCGCAGAGGGTGGTGGCTGACAGCTAGAATTCCGTGTCCCCTCTTTTCTCTATTTGACCACATAGGTTCACCCGTTCTTTCCATTGCATCTTCTCTTGCATTCCCTTTTTCTGGGACGCCCTTACCCCTCCGTCCTTCCCCCGTCGTTTTAGCCTTGGGTCTAGTTCGTGATAATGAAGAGGAAATTTCAGGAATTTTCCACTCAAATGACTAACCTTGTAATCAGCTCTTTGTTCTGCTTCTGTAGACATGCTTGCTGCATAGTCCAAAGGGCAGAGCGGTCTCAAAATCAACTGAAGACTCATCCTCCTCTTGGATTGTTCTGTCTAGATAACAGATGTATTGCCCAAGTTCCTGTTTGAACTGCCTGTAACCCATAGCAACTCCCACCGTTTGCAACAGTTCAAGTTCAGACTGACCAATCAGCTTGTGTAAGATCTTTGCATATATGGATTATTGCCACCGAGCACACCGCCCAGATATTCAGAGCGCTAGCTGCTCTGGGACCGCACATAATAAAATCTGAGTTCTCTTATCTCTCCGAGTTACTGCTTGGTTTTTCGCTGGATTGGTTTTGAGATTTATCTACAACAATAAAAGCTGTTTCATGCCAGGCACTGTGCTAATATTGGCAAACAGCTCAGTGAGGAGGTACTGGTATTTTCTCTTTTCCAAGATAAGGCAGCTGAGGAACAGAGAGGTTAAGTAACTTGTCCAAAGTCACACATGGGTAATGGGTGGCAGAGAGGATTCATATCCAGGCAACCTGTCTCCACCACCGGTGTTCTCAGCCAACAAGCTACTCTGTCACTCAGTGTGCCGCATGCCATCTCTGCCCCATCCTTCCTAGGTATGGGAGGCAATAAAGCTGTTTATTTCTGCTACTTGCAACCATGTGAGACCTGACGAATGGACCAAGCAAAATTCCATTTGCTTCATTTCAACCGCTTTCTTATTCTCTGGTCAGAGAAAATAAGGACTCGGCGGGGAATTCACTTTCCAATATTTAGGCTGAGTACAGTTTTTAGTCTTTTTCCCTGTCTGTATCATATTCATTCCCATCCAGATAGTCCTTCAACTGATATATGCTGCCTTCATAAATATTACTATAAATGGGAGTTCAGGGAGGTGCTATTAGCTATCGTTCAGTCACTATAGGGAAGTATTTTTCAAGGGTGATAGTCCCGAGGAAGATGAGACGACCACGAGTTTGTTGGCAGGAAGGAGATGGGTGCCTGCTGGGGAGTACGAAGCTCTTGTTGCTCCATGAAGAAGTTTAGGATTGTTGAAATGTTTTCCCCGAAAGTTCTGGTGATGACCTAAGTCACCTGCTAGTACTGAGCTCGCTGTGCTTTGGTCAAAATGCCTATCATTTCTCTCCTACTACAGTAATTGTGAAGCAGAGAAAGACCATCCCCAACCATCAGTCTCATAGAGGTCGGATCACAATTTGGGACGATTACTGGCCTTGGGGTTCTAAAAAGAAACTTATAACAGGATGCCGGGGCGGGAAGACAGTGTATGAGACCGTTGCGGGCAAGTCTGTTACCTAAAGCAGAGATTACAAGCAGGCCCACTTCGAATTGGTGTGAAAGCAGGAAACTTTGGCGCATAATCCGGGTGACTGGCTCTGATCTCCAGCTGTATGGAGTCAGTGGAGTATTGTCTGAAAACAGGCTATTTCTTATCAACGCTTTCTCTCTGCAACGGGACTGCTCCGGGGGGAGTGGGAGCCCTTCTCAGCTCTCTCAGCATGCCAGAGTGCCTTGGAAGTCTTCTCGAGTGACACCTCTAGCACAGCGCCTAATTCATTTACTGAAACCAGGCCGAGTTGCTGGACTTTCTCCTCAATAGTGATGAATTCGGCTGTGAGGGACCATGGCCCGGAGAATATTACTGATGAGGCAGTGCTATCCTAAGTGCTGAGGCACCGGAGGCCTTCCTTGGGATTAGGCCTTAGACCTAAAAATGGGAACCTTTCATCAGTGACTTGGATAATGGAATAAATGAATCATGGGTGTTAAGATTCCAGATGGCCTTAAAACAGTTGTAGGGGCTTATCCCGCAGCAGCTCGGAAATCGGGACTGAGTCTAAAGTTGCTTTGATAAAGGGCAGTGATCATCAGCTATCAAACAAAAGCCCAAGGCCATCTTGATACAGACCCACTAATGAATTTATGTGTGAAGTGCTGTGGTCTGTGAAAGGCTAAGTTTGGGATTGGGGAGATGCAGAAAGCGTGGAATTATATGATTTAATAAAACATTGTCTTGGTTATTTAAACGTATGTAAGAAACATGTCAATTCAGTCTTCTGTCTCTCAAGGTAATTAGCTGAGTAGACTAAAAGAGTTGCTTTAACTCCCCATCCTGCCTCTCTCCACTCCCACTAACCCTCACTGCGGTATCCAAAATACAGCTAGTGTTATTATGGAGTCCCAGCAGTAAACTGTGACTAGTACATTCCTTCTCTATCCTCACATCCAGTAGCCGTGGTATTTTAGGGGTTCCTAGGATACTGTAGCAAAACCAGAGATAGATATAGCTTGCTATATTTTTGGAAACTTTACTAATTTTGTGGTGCCTGTTGGTTGGCACCAAGAGAGTAGGCAGTTTGGGTCTCCTGCCCGGATCAAAGAGAGATGCTTTTCCAAAGGCTTATATTATTAGGACTCTTCTCCATTTTCCTTTCAACTCGGTAACCTTCGCCCCTCCTGTCACCATAACTACCTCCATCCCATAATATGCAGTGATTATCAGGGGAGGCTAAAGAGAGAAGCTTTCGGTGATGTTTCTGCTTCTCTTCCTGGGGCTCATCTGGTGATCTCATCTTCTTGCAGACCCTTTCCACTTTGTAATACATGATCTCGCAGATGATTTCCGCCCAGATGGGGTCTGTTGCTGTCACATTGTGTGCAGGCTTTTTAATCACTCATCTCTCCATTATCCAGTGTCCACACATCATGGTTAGGGTAAATGACTAATCACTGGACAATGGGAGAGGGGCTCGGTCCCGGCACTAACCAACTATGTCCCAACCACAAAAATTAACTAATAATGCTCTAAGCACATGAGCTGCGGGATGTCACTGCTCTTCATAGTTACGAGCTATGCAGGAAGCACCAGGGAAACAGAAAGAGTAGGTATTTAAGCCAAGTCAGGAGTGAAATTTCTGCCGACTGCAAATCTCTGCCACTTGGGCCGGGCGAAATGATTTTTTCCGGGAGGGTTTCAGTGATTGCCTCAAACACTTGCTGATTTCGCTAATTTGACCTCACTAGGGCTCTCATCAAAAAATGCCTGTCACTCATCTCATACTTACACACAGCTGAAGCAGAGAATTTATTCCCGTCCAAGAATCTCACAGAAGTTGGATCATCACTCCTTGGTTCAATCCAATTCCATGTGATTGTCTCCTGACTTAAGCTTCCCCTACAAACAAATATAGTATCGATCTGCTGCTCAGTATGTGTAATTGGCAATTGTTCTTCCCCTCTTCCAGATCATTTGTGCGTCTCACGTGGTTGACGATGGCTGAGTTTGTCCCGTGTTTTTCCACTGGGCTTACTAAATTTCTGCAGGTCTCGATCTTATCCCCAGGGCTAATGTCCTGCCTTTCTGGAATCTGCGAGTCATTGACTGGGTTTTAGCCCAGTCGGAATCCGAGTCGCCGCCTTCCGTCGCTGACTTCCTCCCACGTCGGCAGGGTAATCTTTGAGTACAACGTTCTGCGTAACATATGTGTGGCCTTGCCATTTCCCGTGTTTGATTATTTGATTATTATTCATAGAACACGACTCAGGAATTATTACAGTATCACAATTTTATTGCTCATATAGAAATGTACAATATTTAACAATGTAAATATAAGCGTGGAGTGTGAACACGTCCATGGCAGGCGCTGTAGCTCATTAATCATTTATATGCTAGTACCAGCTCTGAGTTGGAATTCACGAAATGCTTTCATTTTAATGAATAAATAAGTGAATGAATAAAAGAACGAATGACTTTGCACTATTAGGTTTTTCCGCATTAGTACGTGCCTAGTAACTTAAAGAACCTTTCGACTGTCTTCCCATCATTCATTCTGCACGGGAATAGCCGTCACGCATTTGGTGCAGTTACTCTCCCCTGCAGCCCTGGCTCTAGTGATAATTCCTGACTGGTCTCGGCATATGTCCCAGTGTGAGATACCAAAAATGGCACATTCTTTTAGTTACCATTGAGAAAGAAACGAGGAAAAACCCTGACGTGATGCGTATCCAGCGACGTTACCATATAAAAAATCTGTATCTTCCAGTGGATGCAGTGAGGTGAGCCGGTTCAATCAGTGGAGCTGGGTACTTTTGTTTGCTCGTTTGGGAGAGAGATGCCTCTTTTCTCAAGTGCAAATGAGGAAGCCAGTAGCTCTGAGGTCACTGGCCATCAACATCCTACGAATCTTGGGGGCAAGGGGGCTGGCTCCGGATGTGGCCAACAGTTGCGATGGATTCTTGGCACCATCTTGTCTTGAGAGTTTCTTCAGTTATGTGCATTAATACATTCCCTTTATCATTCAAGCCGGTTCTAGTTTTGTTTTTGAAATTTGATACCTAAAACATCTAAAGTCAATTATGACTTTTAATA
>NW_006431911.1:755310-759035 GCF_000325575.1 Pteropus alecto | reverse complement strand
AACCACATGCAGTATGGAATGTGAATGAAAAAAACAACGTGTAAGTGGAATGAAATAGTCATCGTGTGCGCTCCTTTTAGCTAGATTTTCAGACTGTAACTAGTTCTTGCTCTTGGGTCTACTTGGAGAATTTTTTATTAGAATTCCAGAGGAGTCTTCCAGGGAACGTTTAAAAGAAAATAAATTAGAACGGTCCCGTTTGGGGAAAGAAAACACTACTAGTCATAGAGAGGCAGGATAGCGTAGTGCTTGACAGCTTAGGGCTGGGGTAGGATGTCTGCGTTCGAATCCTGGCTCCGTTGCCTCTTCCGAAGGCCTCAGACACGTTGCTTACTTTCCCTCTCTTCTCTCGTCACCTGACAAACGGGTCTGGTTAGAGTGCCTACCCTTCGCATTATTAAAAGAATTAAATGAGATCAATCCATGTAAAGCACACAGCGAACGCCTTACAAATGTTAGTCATTCATATCAGAAAAATGTAGAGATCATTATCATTTATACGCCATATCCAGAAGAGATAGTAATCAGGTAGCCTTAGCCTCATGGGTATGTAAATTAGTTTGTATTAAATCTCAAAGATCGAGGTCGATTAAAAACAGAAAAGGGAAACTTCAGCCAGTTAGAAGTGGCTAGACCTGAAGATAGGTGACAGACAAGTAAGGTTCTTACATGTCTAGATTCAGGGAGGTCCTCTGTGGAGTTGGCCCAGCTCAGCATTCTGAAGTGGGCTTGACTTTGCCTTTCTCTCCCATGCGATTATGTCTTTGAGGGCCTGTTATTCTTTCGGCAGCAGAATTCAGTAACTTCAATTTTGCCTGGTTGCCCAGTAACCACCACTTCAGTGCCTCTTTCTAGTTCACACTTTCTCTGTCCTTTCTCTTGCCTTTGTTGAAAGAAACAACTTCTGTGTCTATTAATTCAGGCTCCCATCCACAGCTATGAATAAAGAAATCATTGTTATATTTGAAAACATTTGGTTTTGCTTAAATGCATTCGAAAATATGATGCTTCACGGAAAAGGGCTATGGTTTAAATCGAAGACCAGGGATGTTTCATCTTGTGTATACTGCTTTAAGAAGAAGGCCAGGTGTAAATCCACGTGTAGGTATCGGTAGATCTAGGGTTTTGCTGCTCAAGGTGCGGGCCTTGAAGTAGCCAGAGCATCACCTGGGAGGCTGTTAGAAACACAGCTCTCCTCCCACCTACTGAACCAGAATCTGCATTTTAACAGGTACCTTGAATGACTGTGAAAGCTAGAGAAGCTCTGGCCAGAGATAAAACTCATCTTTAGATTGGAAGAAGGCCTTTACGGGATTTTAGCTAAGTGTTCATTCTTTGTTTTCTCCGTCTTTTGTATTTTTTTAGGTTTTGTTTTTCAGTTACAGTTGACATTTAATCCTATTTTATATTAGTTTCAGGTGTTTTATTCTTTCTTCACTGAGAGAGAAAGCTAACCATTTATTAAGAAAGAAACTAAAGCAGTAGAGAGCCGCTGATGCTAAGGGATGCGGTATAACACTAGGGAGTGGGCGGTAAAACGTGTCTCCTGCCAAAGAAAGCTCAAAGGCTGTAAGAATGACAGTTAATGAATTCTGCTCAAGGCTTGAGAATCAGGATTTGATCCAGCAGCGACTGGCGATGATTGAAGTTTCCTCTACACCTTGAGATGAAAGGAAGTTTGCAGACCCTGGACACAGCTCAAAGGGGCGCATCTCAAAAAGTGGGCACAGAGTTGGATTCCAGGGGGGCTGGAAGCTGGGAGTCAGGCTGAACTAGAGAATCTAGAGGGAGTGGTTTGGAGCGGAACTGTGGTCAGCACGGAGTTGAATTTGTAGAGAGAGAAGGTCAAAGTCAAGAGACAGAGGTTAAAAGTTCATGTCAATCATCAGAAACCAGATCCTTGGCAGTTGAAGAGGTAGGAAGAAGGTAAAGCCAGAGGTCTGGGTCGTCAGCCCGAGAACAGCTTTGCTTATGAGAATCTTTCTCAGCCAGAGATTCACTATTGGCGTGAGTGCAGGACATTGAACCTTGCTGGTGGTTCGCCAAGAATCTGAGGTTATTATCAAAATGGGAGCTCCTGGCTGGAGTGAGGAGAGTCACAGAGTCTGCTGTTGATCAGGAGCTGTTGCCCCAGGCTGACCTCGGTGATGTGGGTGGCAGTGGGGCAAGGCTGGGCGGACAAGATGAAGTCCACGAGGTCAGAGAAGGTACACGAGTGAGGTTAATGGAGCGGGGTCGGTTTCCCCACGGTGCCAGGCCCTGGAGCAAGGAGTTCCTGAAGGATCGTTGGTGTGCAGGAAGACAACAGAAGTAGGTCAGCTCAGGTCGGAAAGGTGAGAGGGTCAGGCAGACGATGCTGTGGGCCTGGGATGCTGAGATACGCCCGTCGGATCTCTGTTCTCTCCCAGAGCCTGACATGGGCATGGATGGAGGAGGATCCTGGGCATCAAATCACATCTCAGCGAAGGGCAGAGGCTTGCACAGAACGAGAGCAGGATACCACAAACCAGTGAGGCCTGAACTTCGTGTCGTATTTTCAGTTGTTTAAGTCTTAATTCAAAGAAGATATCATTTTAAATGTAGGACAAAGCATGCTGTCAAAATTTGCAGACATTGCAGTCAGACGCACAGGGGTTTGGGAAAATTACCTTTGAGCTTTAGTTCCATTTCCATAAAACTGAGAGCACGCTACCTTTGCAGGGTTGTTGGAACAGTTTCAAACATGTAGAACATCTTAGCGCACATTTCATCCTTTTCGCATTTGGGGGGTATTAATTTCGTTTGGCATTGACTGCACAAAGAAGAGAATACAATTCTATTTCTGCTGGATAATGGATGAAGGTTGTTGTGGTGACAGGACGGGTAATGGATGAGGATAAATGTAATTTTTAATTAAATATGTAATTGATAAAGGGAAAGTCGAACTCAACCCAGAAGTTACACGCAGCAGAGCCCTAGGCAGGCACCCTCATTTCTGCCCATTTCCCTGCCGCTGGGCAGAGAGTCTCAAGGAAAAGGACAGCTGCTTAAGTGCTCATCCCTGAAGTTCATGTTCATACGATGGGGGCCAACATCTCAGCTTCAAAGAGCTGCTGTTCATTTGGTGAATTATGTGTAAGGCTAGAGGCTATTGAAGTGAGCGGGTGGGCATAGGTTAGTACCGTACCCATTCCAGACAAGATGTTTGCATTTTAACAGGGATGTCCAGAGAAACAAACGCCACCGTTCAAAGCAGTGGACTCTTACACTGGGTATGTTCGAGGCTGCGGCAGGTCCATCCATGGGAGAGCGGTTTGGGGGCAGGGAGGCTGTGATAGTCCTATCCTGGGTGCTCCTGAGTCCCTCTGTGTGAGCCTCTCTTCTGCCAAGTGAATCCTCAACTTCCCTGACGTCGACGTGGGGAGTAGCTTCTTCTCGAGCTGTTTTCTGGCCCGAGATGGGGCTCTGCAGCAGAGGTATCTGAATAATCTGTAGCTCATCACACACGAAAAGTGGAAAGCCAAATTGCCCATGAAAAAATGAGGAACCAAAAAGGGAAAGGTCTATTGGCCTTTTGATCGTGAATTCACTCTTTACAGAAAAATCTATTTTTTCTTTAAAAAATCATGCAGCTTTGATGTTCTGAAGCTGTCTTCCCTTAAAAAAACCCAACTCTTTCAAACATAACACTCTTGACTACACATCCGTTTTCAGGTGGCCTTCATCAATAAATCGATTTTTAGTTA
>NW_006431911.1:732896-755223 GCF_000325575.1 Pteropus alecto | reverse complement strand
AGGGAGCTTTAAAAATGAGATCACTTGATCAATTATAATGTGATTCCTCAGATCACACACTTCTGTTTGGTATCAGACAAGCCCATCACTATTCAAGTTGTCGCCTTATGAGAATTCATGCCAAGGAAATTACCGATAATTAGCCAATTTAAGAGATTAAACTCGCTCAAAAAAAGCGCCCCTAAACGGCTGTGAATCAGCGGTCTTCATTAGACCCAGCTCTTCCTTCTTTATTTACCATGACTCATCAGCTTTAATGTGCCCAGTTCTGGGATCATTTTCACTTTATTTTGCCCTTCTATTATTACATCAGATTTTTATTTTAATTTTCCATTACACAGGATCATATTGATTGCAGAAAGGCTTTTTTTTTCTTGTAAAAAAAAATAAGCAAAACTATACATTTTGCTTCATGGAAGCACCGGCATACTGTACTTGACTACTAAGCAAATGGTGTTTTTCTCGTGCGTAATGAGTAAAAAAATAATGTTAAGTAGCCATTTAGGTCAATGCATTTTGCTGCTCCTTATTGAAAAGGAGCTGAAAAAGTAGAAAACAGATTCCAAGCAAATGGCCGCATTTGTGTAAATGTGCTCTTTAAAATTATTCCATTCCGGAATGGCCTTGGGTCTCAGAAACGAGATCTGTGTACAGAACGGAAGCAAGGACATCTGTCAGCCCATGTGCTTTTATTCTCCGGTAGTCTGATGGGGACTCGGAACAATCTGATGTCACTAGCGCCTCACACTGATTCTTCCTTCTGGAAAACCTCTCCAAGGCCGATGTCCTTCCCTGTGATTCCAAAGGGGTCGCCTACCTTTTTCAAAAGGCTGGAATACATTAAATGGTGTTAATTGGAGATGCGAGAAGAGAGCTGGATCCAAGAATCCTGCAGCGTATCTACTTTAGCAAGATTGAGATATCTAGGACACTGCCTAAAACAAAGCAAAATACATTTGAAGTTGAAAAATGATTCAAAACAATATATGCTTTCCATCTTCAAGGGGCGAAGCAAATCCTTCTGGTAATTACTGCAGGAGAAGTCTAAACCGAATCACTGAAGTAATGAAATGGTTATGAGCGTTGCAAGTCAGGGCTACTAGGAAAAATGGAATCTTAATGAGTAGAGTGTGCCTGTAGAGAATAAATCACACCCCATACATACAAAACACGTCGAAGCAATTAGAAGATGAGGGGCCGTAAGAAAACATCATTAAGGTTTTTATTTTATTTTTTTCCAGGTTTATTCAGGTATCACTGACAAATAAAATTGTATATATTTGTTATTTAAGGTATACAACTTGATGTTTTGGTACGTGTATGCATTGTGAAATTATCACCACAATCAAGCTAATTAATATTTCCATTACTTTACATAATCACCATTGCGTGTGTGTGTTGAGAACATTTAAGATTTGCTCTCATAGCAAATTTCAAGTATACAGTGCGGTATTGTTAGTTACAGTCGGCATGCTGCACATTCCACCTCCAGAACCTTCTCATCCTGCCTAACCTTATTTTATACCCCTTGACCAACATCTATCTCCCCAGTGCCCTCACCCCGTGGCTCCTTGTAATTACTGTTCTACTCTCTGCTTGAGTTCAACTTCTGTAGATGCCACGTGTCAATGAGATCATGCAGTATTTGTCTTTCTGTCTGGCTTATTTCACTTGGCACAGTGTCTTCTAGGTTCATCTGTGTTGTCACAAATGGCAGGATTCCATCGCGCATGCGTGCATGTGCGCGTCTCACATTTTCTTTATCCAGCACTTAGGTGTTGTCATCTCTCTGCGTGTTAAAGATCTTAGTTCACAGCAGGGTCAGTACTTATCTGGAAACTTGGTGTATGTAGAACCACAACGTTCCCTGTCTTCTCCCCTCTCTGTACCCTCGTCCTCCCCCCGAAAAAAACTCACCCCAGCGTAGTATCTTCATCTTATTCTCATTTACCTTATTCTTAGTAACACTAAGCACTTTTGTAATTAATTGTGGGGAAATATTGTCAACACCATGAGCTGGGACTCATGTGGGGTCACCTGAGGGTCTGTCTACGACAGAGTCTAATCCTTAAACAGCACTTCAAAATGAGGTCCACTGTTTCAGGCATAAACACTTTAAAGTTACGATCCCATTAACTAATTATCATGTAAACCAAGGAGCCAGCCTTTTATTGTTTCCTGTAAAGATCCCATGCCTTTGAATCTAGTTTATCTTTATCTTAGAAACACAGGAATAAATAAAATCCCTCAATAAAAGACCACGTAGATGCACGCTGCAGCAGAAATTCTAACTTCCTACCTCTGTTCTAACAACAGACGGGGATTTAAATTTAGACACTAATTGAAGTCGCATACTTCTAAAGCTTAAGGATAATGATTGCTTGGAAAGACCCACCCTTCTTATATCTTCTTGAATATGAAATATTTCTTCAGTGCTTTGAGCAATAGGGAAAATTATTTCCTTTAAATTCGTCATTTGCCTTATAGTCACCTGAAAACATTTAGAAATTTTCGTCTCTAAACGGAATAGGAGACAACGCTGCCTTTGAAACTGATACAGCGTGCATTTCAGTTGAGATGCATTATAAGAACTCAAAAGAGTTTTGATTTTAGGTTCGCTTGTCGTAATTGCAGAGTGGCAATTGAAATCATATTGGAGTTTTATTGCAAGTGCACTCCCATCCAGACCACAGGGAACCATTGTATTTTTATATCTAGACTACTATCCAACGATTTAGAAGATAGATCTACTCTAATTTTATTCAGTGTGTTCTTTCTGAGTGCTAGAATAGGCTTTTGTTTGCACGCCGGCACCTAATTAAGAGAGAGAGAGAAAAAAATCTCTTGTTAAAATCAGCTGGGAATAATCAGAATGGTCATTCCACGGCTCATAAATATTACATGAGCAATAATCTGGGTGCATCAGTGATATTTAACTGGTTTTCAGTTTCACTTGAAACTTTTTGTTCTAAAAATCTCCAAGCCCAGGAGAAGATTGGTCCTTTAAATTCTTAATCACAAGAAGAGCTAGCAGGATTTCTATTCGTAGCGGTTTGGTTTATTTATACACTTGCGAGGATTATTACAAAAACCAACGTATTATTGCTGTGGCCACATGTGTGGTCTTTTGAGATAGGACTCTAGTGTGGCTTCACTTACCCAGAGTCCCAGAGGCGAGAGGTCTGTGCTCCCTGGACTATCTCATCACCACTCTTGTTTCGTACCTTAATATATTTTTTTAATTGATTTTTTTTTTAATGTTGACATTAGTTAACGAAATCCAATAAGTTTCAGCTGTACACTTAAACGGTAAGGCATATATATGTTTACACCTCCGATAGTTAGATCTCTTTCTGTCACCACATATTTGACCCCTTTTACCCTGTCTACCTCCCCCCTTCCCCAACCCCCTACCGTCTGGTAACCACTAGTCCATTGTCCATGTCCACGAGTCTCTGTTTGTCTTGTTCGTTTGTCGCTTTTAGGTTTATATCCCACATGGGTCCATCCATTTGTTGCTGCAAATGGCACTATTTCATCTCTTATGGCTGAGTAATACTCCACTGTCTGTATGTACCACAGCTTCTTTATCCAGTCATCTATCGTAGGACACTTCGGTTGCTTCCATGTCCTGGCCACTGTGAATAATGCTGCTGTGAACATCGGTGTGCAAGTATCTTTTAGGATATTACTTTAATATTTCGACTGCCCGATTCTGTTGTTTGAATTCTACTGCCTTTCGAGGACTCGGAGCGATGGGTTATGATTACATAAATCTTCAAAAGAATTGGTCAGATCATAGCTCTCCTTCAAAAAAGTTTAGCTGGAATTCCAGAAAAGAGATGCAAAGAGATAATAAATAGATGAAGAGATTTTCTTAAAGCGGGAGGAAGATTGAAGCCCCATTGGAGTTGTCTTTATTGGCCACTGTTTGCCCAGACTCTCTAGCATGGTGGCTTCTTTGTCCCTTGGAAGACCCCTCAGGAGGCTGCCTACTCTTGGCGAAGGACTATAAGGGGTTAAAGTTAGAGATTCGGGGTGAGGAAAAGAGCCCTTTAAATGCAAGACCAACGAATACAGTGTTCCAACTGGAAGCATTGATTTGTGACTTTGATAGTCCTTGGTTTTGCAAATGTTACCATTCACCCATCTAAAAATAGGATTTTATTCCAACCATACTTTAATGTTTTGGTTTACCAAGAATGTTTTGACTAAAAAGAATAAAGTTATTTCTTTGTCTTCTTCCAAACAATCAGAGTTTTCAGGTAACATCACGTGTGGTACCTGCAGTGGATTTAGTCCTATGCTAAGCCTTATAGTCATTAAACAAATGGAGAAGATCTGGGTACCATCCCTTTCGCGTAGGTTATAAGCGAATCGGGCTGTGAGTGGGAGTTCTTGTTATATGTCTAGACTGAGGTTTCTCAGCCTTAGCACTATGGACCTTGGGGGCCGCATGATTGTTTGTGGTGGAGGCTGTCCTGTGCATTTTAGGATGTTTAGCAACATCTCTGTTTTCCGCCCACTAGATGTCTGTCGCATTCCTCCCTACTCCCCAGTCGCGACAACCAAAAATGTCTCAGAACATTGAAAAATACCCACTGGGGGGCACAGAATGTGAGAACCCCTGGACTCAGGAAACCATAGAGAATGGAGATGGGGAGTACAAAAAAATAGCAAAAATAAACATTCATTTAAAAATCAATATGTTCTATATATATGTTGAAAAGATTACTACGTCTAACTTAAGCTAGAGACAAGTCATGGATGTAATATTCATATTTTTTTTTTTTGTAAAAACAGGGCTAGAGACATGTATAACAAGTCACGGATCTAATATTCATGTTTTTTTTTTTAATAAAAATAAGGCTCTGCCTCTTCATGTGTTCTTAAAAGTTATTTTTCATTTGAATTGTTTTTGTAATACAGGAAATTCAAGGGCTACAGTGAATGTAAAGGAATATAATTAGTTCTTTGCCCTTTAATACATTTTCAAGTAGATATTTGTAAATAAGTCTGAAGTCAAAGAATGTGACAATGTGCTGAGTCCTTGCTTGAGAATATTATTCATGTGTAAATTTTTCTTCACCGAAGCAAGAGCAAAAGCTCTTGACTAGAGTCCAATTCTACTAATTATTTTGTGATGAACAGGTTTCCTGTTTTGTTGTTTTCCAAAGAGTGATTTACGTACTAACAGCAACTCCACAAAATAAAAAAAAGAAATCTGAGGCAATGAATTTAAAATTACTGGTGTTTATAAGTTAGACCTGTCTTCGCATATGCCAACAGTTATCAGCTGGGTGATTCCCGAACCCCCGCCCCAAGACATTTGTCATCGTCTGAGGATGTTCTGATATTCACAACTGAATGAAGGGATGCCGTTGGCATCTAGTGGGTAGAGGCCAGAAATGCCGCTAAACATCCTCCGAGGCTGAGAAACCCTGGTGTAGATGTAATGAGAAAGGAACACTTTATCCCATGAGGTGACTTGAGCGTCAGAGGACAGTTATTTTATCCTCCAAATTTCTCCCCTTTTGGCCTATGGGATTTCATTCCTTTGAGTCCAGCAGAGACTTCTTCTCATTCTCTTCTTTTGAAATACAGATCGACTCCGGGGAGGTAAGACACCCAGTTACTGAAATAACAGTCAGAATCTTCCAGATGATTTGCTCTTGTGGCAAGTAGATTTCAGGATAGAGCAAGTACCGCAACTTTGTTTGCCGTGTGCATTTGGGACTGGGGGAAAGGAAGTCTTTGCGGTGACGGAGAAGCTGCTGGAAGGGGCTGTGGATTCTGTAAGGTCGAACTCTGTTATTGCTTCTTTCTCTTCCGGTTGGTGGTTTTCAGGAGCATTTTTCAATTCGTGAACACACAAAACGGCAAACTGTTCAGGGGTGTGTGTGCGTTTTTGTGTAGGAGATGGATTTTAGATTAAGTCTAAAACGTGTTTCCCATAATGAGGTGTCTATGCTTGCTGGTTCTCCACATAGTGGTAATGGGGCCCATTCACCCCAATAAATCAAGCACCGCAAAGTTTACATTTAGTTCAAGGACTTCTAGAAGACTTCCATTCTGTTGGACGCTCTATGCTTAGTCCTTCTTTTCAGCTCTGCTTCTGTGTTTTCTTGTCGTTTTTGCGTATTTAATGCCATATGTCTGCTCTTAAGTAGGCCCACATTAACTTGAAGTACTGGTATCGCTTTTAAAAAATTCTTTTTCTCCAATCGCTTTATCCTTTTTCTCTAAGAACAGCTCGAATATGTATGTGGTCTTTGGACCTTTCCCCCACCTTCTCAGATTATGTATTTTGTCTGTGTACTGAAATGTTTCTCATTGCTAAATCGTATTTCTTTATGGCGAAAGTTGGGTTTTACTAAGAGTTGAGCAGAAACTTTCAAAAGTGATTTGAAGATCAAAGACAACTGCCAAGAATGTCACACTACAGTGTGTTACTTTGAGGCACAGCTTCCCTTAAAACTTGGGTTTCCTGACATCTATTTCTTCACAGTGGCATACTGTAGTAGTTTATTAATTTTTTTTTTTTTTTTTTTTAGTCACAGTTCAGCCTGGAAGAGGTCCCGGAGAAATTTAATTTTATCATCCCAATCGTTCCCACTTTTGCTTGGGTTGTGCTATCTTTATTTTCGTAGGATTCCCATTTTAGTTCTCAGTGAGCTGTAAATAGACTTGAATCTTCAACATTTCAGACTTTTCTATCCCACCAGCAGGCACAAGGGAAGACTCTATCTACTTTTCCTTGGAAAACACTCCTTAAAATCGAAAGATTGAGAATTGAAGATAATGAATTTTTTGAGGCCTTTTCGCCAGTTAGATTTTTAAACATGTGGTTATTTAAAGGATTATGAGAAACTTATTTACATGGTTAAAAATCTCACTGTGTCCATCACCATCATTATCAACGTGTAGTCATCCTTCTTGTTCATTCCAAGGCTTTTACGCAGTAGGGTTAGCAACTCCCCTTCTCATTCGACATCTGTTATTCCTGGGGACAGTCCTGGACTTGGACGAGAAGCGTGGGTAAAATCATTCACTTACGTGAATGATTAGAATCAGATTGCATTTAAAGTAGCCGACACTCCAACTCTTAATATTCATAACGACGTGATTGAAATATTGGAGGCTGGAAGTGGTCTTCAGTTAAATTTCACTTTTCATAAATGCATCAAAGCTGTTTTTCGGAATCTTTTGGCAGTTCCTTTAAAATTCCGCTACTGAGTTCAGTCTCATAATCAACAATAGGACTTTAAATTTTACTGAAAAATATACCAGTATAAAGATTCGGTTATTTAGATAAGCTCTGCATTTATAAAAAAAAAAAAAAAGATAAGAAAAAAAGCAGACAGTGTACCTAGAAAATGCAATTCCATTAGTGCATTGATTTAGTGACATAATATGGCTGCCTCTTTGATAAATTATGAAAGTTGCTACATTTCTGTCAGATGACAAGGGGAAAATTAGGAAAACACATTTAAATATTTGTTTCTGGTAAACTGGAAAACTATAAATAGTGTGCTCTGGGCGACGGTTCCCTGCTCAGATGCCCTCCTGGCCCTTCCTCACTGCCTTTGCAGAGAAAATAAATAAGGATTGACAATCATGTTCCCAGAGTGGTGGCAATTAGGTTAAGAAAATTCTGTGGGTAAGACAGGACTGTGACTTCGGGAAATGCATCTATCATGCTCCTCTTCTATCGTTTTAGTCCGGCGATAGATATCAGCATTGAAAATATATACAGTAAAGAAAATGAAGTTCCCTCAAAGAAAAATAATAACGCTTCCTTTTGGGTATTCGTTTGTTGGTGCTGTAAACTGTAAAGCTCTTGAAGCCATAGGTGATGGTTTATCGGCCTTTTTTCAGCCATTGCATATCACGGTGCCTGGCACATAGTATAGCAAGTGTTTAATCGATATATACTGAGCAAATGAAATCTTATTTCAGGGTAGCAAACGAATATCCATTGCCTATCGTGTCCAGCCATGCAAAGAATTTTGTGGGGGGCAAGAGAATAGAGTAAAATTTGATGTAGTTCCGGCTTTCAAGGAGATGTCAAGGTGGTTGGGAAGAAGACAAGATATGTGTTTATGCACGTTTGCAAAATCAGTGCTTAACTAGATGCTGGATAGACTAAAAATGTCGTAGGAAAGTACAGTCCTTGCAGCTGTACGATGTCTGGGAAGGGTGATTACCACATGAAAGGGGGCTTAAAAGGAAACTTTGTGGACGGAATAAAAAGAAGTGAATATTCTAAATGGGGTCCAGGGGGAGAGATTCTTTTGCCTGAAGAAAGATATGGCGTAAATAATTAGTCTGGGATGCAAATACTGAAGAGATTAAACCATTCGGTGGTGTTTAGAAACAAAGCAGGATTTGAATCTGAAATGCTATATAATGGGAAGCCCTTCAGATTATGAGATGAGATATGAAATGGTGATGTTTAAGAAGAGTCAACAGATAGACGTCAGGGTGGGTAGGAACTGCAAAATCAGACGCAGGGCTGTTGTTAGGAAGCTGTTCCAGAAATCCAGTTCTAAGGAAGGATTGAAAGAGTATCTCCTCGATGTTTCGGATTTGGAAGAAGAGGACATACAGGGTTAAATGGGAGGCCAATACTGTTGTCGTATTTGCAAACATACATGTGTCAGTCAGCCACTGCTGCAGTAACGCTGTGTAACAAGTCATCCCCAAATTTAGTGGTTTATAACAGTGAGCATAATAGTGGATTTGCTAAAGTGGCTCTTTTTCGGGCTGCAACTTGGTGGAGCTTGGTTCCAGGTTTTGGAATCCATGGACCACACTTTGAACGCCAGGCCTCTCATCTACAGCGCGGGTCTCATTATGGGGCCCAGGCTGAAGGGGCAGAGGCTACGTAGAATGTGCTCTTCTCATGGTCATCGTCGGAGGGCAAAGTATATACTTCAAGCTTTTGTGAGAGTCATATTCCTTTGGTCAAAGTAAGTCACATGACAAACCTGTCAATGGCGCAGGGACAAATATACAAGGAAGGCAAAGTGAATATTTTCGGAGCAATAATCCAAACTTTCAAAACTGGTATTTTTTTAAAATGCATCTGGACAAGTCGCTCAAGTGGCTCCTTACTTGTGTTAAGGTCACCTTCTTAGTACATTGAGTTCTATTATGTTCCCTCATTGATCTTTTCCTCCGATCACACTGACCTATTTGGAATTCATCATGAAATTTCATGCCTTGTCTTCACACATCCTTCGTTTCTTCCTCGAATGCCCCTCTTCTTTCAGTCTTTCAAGACTCGACGTAAGCGCTGTCTTCTCCCAAAGCATTTTCCAATTCCTTGAAAGGCCGTGATCGATGCCACTTGTCTTTATCACCTGATACTTTATGCGTAACTCGGTCACAACACCTACCATGTTTTAACGATATACCTTGGAGGTTGGATGTGCGGCTTGTGCATCTATATCTCCCTTTCGTGTGTTTGGTCGAATGAGGCTAAGATAATGGTAGTACTTTAGAAGGAATTGAGAACTTAGGAAGCAGAACCAAAGGTTTTGTTTGTTTTGTTTTTGTTATTGTATGGGTGGGTAAGAAGAGCTTTTCCTTTGGGCTTTTTTAGGTTTGAGGTGAGGGCAGGACATCTCATTGGTTCTCCGTAGCTGAAAGTCTGTGACTTGAGCCAAGGTGAGCGGTTCGGGAGAGAAAATCCAATTTTGCAACGTGTACTGAGATCTTGACTATGGCGATACCGTCTTTTCTGCCTAATCGTCATCTAAAATCCAGATTTTGAAAGTTCTGCCATCAAAGAGGATTTAAAAAAAAAAAATCTTTTTGTACTCAGTTTGTAAGTCACATCTAAATCATAGAAAATGTGTGATTATTCGTACTCCGAAGAGAAATGATTATCAGTTTGACATATCCTACCTCCAAAACCTTTTTTCTTAATGTTGATGAAAAGTTCTGCAAACTTTACTTCTTTGGGAAATAACTTGTCTTTCCAAACAGCTTGCGTCAGGACCAGCTGCACAGTCACTTAAAAGGACTAGTTGACTAAGTGCTTTTAGGTTTGCATGGGAAAACGTTTTTCATTTGTTTAATAAAAAAAAATCTGTTATAGTCTTTTAAAGCAGGCATAACTCAGGATCCCTAACTAAACGGGCTATTCGCCTTTGCATAATTCTGTATGTCTATGGGACACACAGTAAATCGATTACCGGATTGCAGGTGAACGAAGATCTCATGTAGAAAGCTGCTACTTGGAGAGGTCTTGGGAGATGGTCACCTATGGAACTGCCCCGTCTGCCACATGACTTTATCCTGAGTACCAATATCCTGCCTCTCCTTACATGCACAGGGCTCCTTTGAGAGTTGCCATATTTGTTCCTGACCTGTCACTCAATCCAAAAGCAATAAAGACATTGCTAGCTCTACCAGACCAAAACCGAATAGTTCAACTCGCAGCTTCTCTGTAAGTGTTCTAAAGAAACTCAAGGAAGAAAGAGATCCAGAAATGGTCCAACTCCATAAAATAACATATAGTTTTAATAACAAAACACTAACAACTCAATCAGAAAGCTTTCAAGTCGAATAAGAGTTTTCTCTTAGCAACCCTGCCAAAGGACATACTTTAAGACCAATAACGTCGGGTATATTGCAGCTCTTCCCTCAAGATGTCATTTAGGCATGTTTGAAACTCGATGGGAGAAGTGGTGGAAGTTACAAATTCACGTGGCAAGATGAGTTAGTGCGTGTTCTAAGGGACGCGCTGCACCTGTAACGATCACACAGGAAATGGGTCTGAATCTCCCGCTGATCAATCTGAGACTCCAAAAGCAGAAAGCTAGTCTGAATGGGAGATTATAGAGAAGCAGGCAGAGGAAGCAATTAGCAAAGGGAGCACACCATCTCCAGCTAAAAACCTCTTCAAATGATTTTGAGCATCTGTGCATGCCGTTGATGGCTCTGTCTTGGAGCCCATCAGTGATACTCAAAAAGTGGTAAAGATGAGCCTTTCTTTGTCAACACACAGATCACATCCTGAAAAGATGTTCTGTGCTCTAAATTCTCTTCTACTCTTTGAGGAAAAGAACTCAGCTTACTGACATTTAAAAAGTCTGTGTTTGAGAATTAAGTTTGAAGCGATAAAATGGTATGCTTTCTCAGATTTATTATTTTTTAATTGCACCAAATCACATCTTCCAGTGAGGTTTTACAAACCCAGTTCACTGTATCTTACCTACTTGGGGTTGTTTTTGAAACCACCTCTGCTCTGCCCTCTCTCTGCTCCTCACACGTGAGATCTCTTCTGTAGATTTCGATACAAGTTTGGATTATTTTTCCCCAATTAATTTGACATAGAGTACAGCTGTGTATTTTAAAATATTCCCCCGTGTTGCAGGCAAGGAAAGCGGCTACCAAATTAATGCCCTTGAATGAGTTTGTGTCCTTCTCCAAGGCCAGGTTTATTGAGTGGAACCTTCTCAGATAAACCGATCAGGTACCCACCCAGGTTCACACACAACACGCAGAGCGGGGAAGCACAGAGGCTTACGTGACAGAGCGAAGGGATGAAAGTCCTTAGGGACGCCAAGGCGAGCTGAGTTGACTGGCAGCGCAGAGAGCTGCGCGTCGGTCCCAAGCCTGTGGCTGCGACAGGCAGAAGGTCAGAGTCTTGGGCTCTCGGCACCGTCCATGACACTGTCGGGTCAGGCTTGAGCATCGTCTGTCTCAGGTGTTCAGTGTACATGCACCTTACAAGGTGGGAGCCTCATGCTTATCGGCCCCTGCAGGTGGAGGCTTATCCAGCCAGAGCAGTTGTGGCTGACAGTTCTGTGGTTTTGGGTCTTCTGGTTACACGCTAAGGGCATTCCCTTATGTGCGAGTTGACTACTGTCATGGCTTCATGGAATCCATTTTGTAAAGTCCAAAACGTCTCCATTTCTTTACGCTCTATACACCCAGAACAGTAATTGGGATTATGCAGGAGAAATAAAGATATGGTCCAGTAAGAGTCTAATTAAAAGGCAACTTTGACATAAATATGCAGTAAGGTTCGATGGGAGAAAAGAAGTTCAATATCAGAATAGACCAAAAATAAAAACAGATGGCTTGCTTGTGGAGAAATAGTCAAACGTGATACTGCGTTCAGCTTGTCTTGAGCATCCTCTGCTGGTTCCTTCCAGGTCACAGTAGTTGCCTTGGAATATATTTTCCTTGCCCAGAACATTCTTCTCCTTCTGCAGGTTACGTTCACACTTTTCTAGACTGATCTCAGCCATTGCTGTTCCCTGGAAAGTGTCCCCAGACCTCCAGACTATATTTGATGTCTTTTTTCTCCGTGACCCTATCATCCTCAGGCTAGCCTCCTTATCACACTCAAGCACCCTACTTTACTTATTCGTGAGCTCCTTCCCTATAAAATGACGTCTTTCATTTCTTGAACCCCTAGCACCATAAAAGTTTGTTGAATGAATGGTGCTTTGATCTGTCAATCTTTTCTACTTGATACAATTTGTGACTTATAGGATGCATTTAAAAAACTGACACGCACCTATTTATAGCCTTCGTTTATCTTGCCCAATGCGAATATTCATGCATTTAGTTGCAGAAATATAAATGCACTCAATAATTAGGTGCTGTGCTGGACTCTACTGTTGACTTATGTAATAAGCGGTATATGCATCGTTTACCTTTGGAAAATCAGAAGAAAAAGGAGGACTTCTGGTATACATGTGACTGTAAGCGTTTCAGAAAGAGGCTGGCGGATCTCTTCGTTTACATGAGGCTCCCTGGTCTAGTACCTACTCTTGGTGAGTGGGCCGTTTGCATTAGTTGAGGTTGGTTGTGCCGGCTGCTGTAATGAAGACTGAGAGACAACCACATCCATTATATGATGCCTAATATTCCTTTAAGGTGGACCACACGAAATCGCAGTGAGTTGGAAGCGCAGGAGTTTCTGTTCAGTCGCCTTTTCTGATGATTTCCTTGATAATCACACAGGAGTGGAATTGGAAATATAGGAAGGTGATAGGTGACAGATCGTTTACATTAAGAAGGCAACCTAGAGAAAGAAAGGAGTATATAAATGACCATCTATTTCTCAGACATTTTGTGAGCGTGGACCAATATTGATTTAGGAGAACAACGATGCTGTACCATCTCCAGCCCCGAGTGCCTGAAACAGAAAGAAACCGACATTGTTAAATAACAAAACAACCAAGCTATTAAAGAAGAAGGGAAAAGTCACCCTGTCTGGTACACTCAGAACACCAGTTTTTAATGTCGATTTTTTCCCTCTGAGTTAGAGGCTAGCGGGAATGACTTGACCTGCAAAATAGACGCATTTCATCTTTGTAATTAAATGATACTTTTGGAATTCTTCCTTGTAAATGAATTCTTCGGAATGGCCGTTGAATTAATCATCTCCGCATCATCTTTTCCCAAAGATGATTGGTTTCGAATAAAGATTGACTTACCATTGTTAACAGACTAGAACTAATGCCAAGGCTTTCAGAAAATATAATCTGTAAGTGAGGCCACGTCTGTGCGTAACCAGAACCGAGGAAGTAAATAATAATAACTGTGGCTCGCAGTCGTCCATGGGGCCAGTAGAGCATCCATCGACACACAAAGCTCTGCCTCCAACACAGGATTAGGCGGCTCCTTGGAGGCCCGTTCTCATAATGCCAGAAAGGAAGATGCTGAATGGGACCCACAGAGCACTGGACTTCCTTCTCAATGCATTTATTATCCAAATTCTGGACAATGAAGGATGTATTTTAATTAACTTTCTGTCTCTCCGGTGAGTTCTTGGACCCCTCACTCCCCTTTATGTAGCTCGAGTGATATACAGGCACAATAGCCTGCCCGCTTCTGCTCGTGTGAGTGTGGGATTCCTTTGCTTTCCCAAGCTGGCTCACAGGCAGGCGGCTTTGATTGCGTGTCACGCCAGCAGTTCCAAGAAATTCGATAGCATTACTCCCGGAATTGTATTTCTAATCACAGGACGGTGTCTCGAACTGATTTAAAGCGACTGTGTAACAGAAAAGCCAAGAAAAACTAAGTAATATTAGAAGTGAAAAAGCAGTTATACTCCATTTTTACTCCTCTCTACCTTTCTCCAACTTCTAAGCTCTTAATCTGAGTGCAGAAGTGTTGCCCGCTGAGCCTTGGTTTGTGTTCATTGCTATATCCCCATTTCCTGGAATCGTGCATGGTACATGGTAGGTGCTCAATAAATGTTTGTTGACTGAATAGGAAAAATCCCTTGGAAACTGGAGAAGGAATTCCCTGAAGCGTCAGCTCTGTATTCATTCATTCATTCATTCATTCGTTCGTTCATTCAGACCACTATTAAGAAGTTACTATGTATCTCATGGCGTTAGGCATTGGGGATGCAAGACCGAATCCTGGGTGTTTGTGTCTGTCAAGCCTGCAGATGTAGAATTTGGAACATGTGGATGTGTTGCCATATATATTTACTAAAGTTGCTATGGCAGACATTTCAGCGGTCCCACCAACAAGGGTAGGTGGGTGGGTGGGAGTTTCTTTCTCAAAGACTTCGGCCCTGAGACACCATTGGGTAGAGTTTTGGTTAAATAAGCGGGGACTAATTAAGTAGGTGTCTGACAGCTAGAAGCTCCCACCCATTCCGGGAACTCAAACACAAAAACACAAACTGCAGCGACCCCAGCAGCAGTGGCAGCATCGATGTGGGCCCCGCCCTGCCATTCTTACCTCTTACAGCCCAACAGACCGGAAGAGGGTCCAGATCTAAGAGGACCGATTCGGAATGTTAGTTCTGCAGGTTTCTTTACCCTTCGTAAACCTTGATTTCCTAATCTGTAAAATAGGGATATAATAGGATTAACAGGAGTAGTCACAGGATGGGGGGGAGGTGACCTGTCGCACCTTACTTAGAGCCTGGTACGTACACATCCATCGATTTTATTCCGTCTGACAAGTATATATTGAGATTCTGTAGAGGAGCTGTTCATTCTTCCACATTTGTCACCTGATTCCTTTCACTGGTTCCTGTCACTGTGCTTTAAATACCCAGTGTCACCCAAACAGACATCATTAATGTTATGAAAAGCACAATTTTTTTCATTACACTTTATCTCAGGTTGCACACGACTGAGTGTGGGTATTTCAGGCACATGGACTCTTAACAGAATTAGCTTAACTGAGGTTCCAGTTGTGAATCTGTCCCCTCCCCACCTCCCTCTACCTCCCCCAGGGCAGGCTGGGGCAGGACAGGTACTTTTCTCCCCTCTCCTCCCCTCTCCTGGGATCTAAGTGCTGACTGTATAATAGAATGAGTCGGTGGGCTTTCTAAAAATACTCCTGGGTCCCACCTCAGCTATGAAACTGATCCGAGCCTGGATATCAGCATGGACTAAAAGTTCCAGACATTGAGAGCCACTGCTCTGTCTAAAGCAGAGCTCTATTTGAGTCTTTGTTGGATGGAGGACATCTACTTGGGCCCAGATCTGCCATTCTCAGTCAACTGAACGCCACTTCCAACTGAATGCAGTAGAATTCTGATTCAGCTGGCGCTTGTCACTTGCTCAGTCGTCATTGTGGAATACATGCATGGCTGTTACCTTGCTTTGGACACGCCAGCAGTGTACTTAACAATTTGGCACATGGCCTTCGATTGGCATCGCCATATTTAATCATCACGCAGCCCACATAGCGCTTGTCTGGTTATGTTCACCACGAGGGCTGGCCTGCCCACACCACATCCTGAGCCAGCACCAAACCCTTGTATTGTTTATCGCCTTGATGTTGAGCCACTTAAAAAATGGGAACAAATTGGAGCAGATTAGAGTTTAAGCTTCTGCTTCTGTGTCTCTGTTTGCTGTCCATGATCTATAGTTGTCCCCTTGTATTTATGTGGACTGTCTGGCTCTGCTGCCTCTCACTGCCAGGGGGACGTATTCTGTCTGATCCAACCGGCCTCTTGGCCTCGGTACTGGCGCCACGTTCTTCATCCTGGGAGCAGGAACCACGTTCTGCTGGCTCAGCACGTTGCCCGACTTCTTCCTTGCATCGCTTAGATCCTTAACACCCCACATAAAACCTCAGTCACCATTTCCTGTAATGTGGAGCACACCGTCAGTAATTTGGGGGCAAATGGTTTTGGTAACTGATCTGTCAACTTGTCAAGTTTCATCGATTAGCATTTATTCAGCTCTTGTCAAACTTTAGACCAGGGATCCTCAATCCCTGGGTCGTGGACTGGTACTGGTCCGTGGCCTGTTAGGAACCGGGCCGCACAGCAGGAGGTGAGTGGCAGATGAGCCAGCGAAGCTTCCTCTGTATTTGCAACTGGTCCCCAGCACTAGCGTCACCGCCTCAGCTCCACCTCAAGTCATCAGGCAGTAGATTCTCATAGGCACACCGGTCCTTGGTGCTAAAAGGGTTGGGGACCGCTGCTTTAGACAATTTCCCAAAGACCTAGATGACACATGAATTATGCCTCATTTTATTATGCATTCTTTAGAGTTAAGCTTGAGTAAGCCAAATGTCTTTTGTTATTTTTTTCTCTATCCGCAGTGTGAATTGAGCCTTCTTACACTATAGCATGCTTCAGAATTATCTGTAGGGCTGCAAAACACAGATTGCCGGACCCCACCCCCAAAGATTCTGATTTAGTAGGTCTGGCTTAGGGCCCAAGAATTTGCATTTCTGACATGCCAGGTGATGCTGAGGCTGCTGGTCCATGGACCACACTTGAAGTAGCACTGGTTTACATCATAGATATCCCATCCTGGGCTGGCAGTTTATATTTGAACTTCACCCTGACCACTATTGAGAAACTCCAGCATGAAGACTTTGTGACAATATAATCATTTGCTTGGTTCTCTTTATTTTAGCATCATGTCTATATTTATCTTCTAGACAGAGTTAATTTTATTTCCAATGTTTCCTTTAATCCCCAAGTACCTGGAAATGCAGAACCATTGTGGAGAACTTTATTGTCCTAGTTTTTACCCCGATGAATCATCTTTTAACAGACATGTGAGCCTTCACCAAATGCATTATGTCATCCTTCTGAGCTCTGCAGCAAGAAAAATTGATATGCCTTTGGATCTGATGTGAAACGATGGCTTCAGCATGGCCATCATGAAGCAACTCTGATTTGGGACGGTTTCCGGAGTGTGACTGAAAACCCCTTGGCTGGGGCTGAGTGGGAAAGGGGTTACTTGTTACTCAAGCTTCCCACCTCCATGCTCATGTGAGTGGGTCTGTCCCCTCCCAGGCTGCCACATTCAAAACTGGGTTTTATTTTTAGAGAAGAAATCATTAGTCATTAGACTCTCTCAAGCTTTTTTTCCCCCCCTTTGGGTAAAATTTAAGAATCTGATCTTTATAAGAAAATTTTCAGGCTGTTAAAAGAAATGGTAAGATGATTATAGCCTTGGTGTGATGAACCCATTTGCTTCTCTTTCAGACAAAGGCAGACTTGCCAAGGAGTCACTGCTCTCTGTCCCTACATCTAAATCAGCTTTGCCTTTCACATATTATTAGAGAACCCCCTGACTCTTGAGTTCCCGGCCCCCTCAAACCTAAGATTTCAGAAACTATAGCATACAGTGAACGTTTACTTTTTAAGCCCATTATAAAATCTCATAATGGAAGTTGATTCTTAGCAAAATAGCCCTCTGGTTTAGATATGTACAAATTTTCACTTAAGAACAGAAGGATTTAACAGATATAATCTATATCGAAGCAAGAAAACAAGATTTCATCTTCAAAGTCTGGGCTAAATTACAAGAACTTTTAAAATGTTTCCACTGCCTTGGGCTAAATAAATGTGTTGTTAGTGGTTTTACTACTAGAAAAGCCACCAAAATAGCCACTTTCTGTTTTTAATTAAGTCGTATCTGTCAGTGTATAATTGGAAATGTTGTCATTTTGAAGCATATCAAAAATTCATCATCACCCGGTGGCTGATAAGACCCAGCCATCCCCTGGGAGGGACACAGTACATTCTATTGCATCCCTCCCTCCCCACAGCTGTAACATTGTATTTTTAGAATTTATTCTTACTCAGCGAGACAGAGACCATCAATTTTAGGAAAGCAGGAGATAGATTTTACAAAAGGATACGAGACCCCCAAAGGGATACCAGAAGCCCAAATGGAAAGGATCCCCAAATATGGCAACCCAAAGACCCAATGTTTTCTGTGCTCTCGGGGCTAGAGGAAGGGCCACGTCATTATGACGTAGCCAGTCGCAGCTCCTCTGCTTTGGCGAAGTGATGGAGAAGGAGAGAGAGCTTATGAGTCTCAGTCAGTCTTCTCCTTTTCTACTTAAGAAAATCGAGTGTGGAAAATTAAGATGGCTACAGATTCTTTGACATGCCTCTCATTGAGAGAAGGTTCTGTGTCCCTTCCACTTGAATCTGACTGGGCTTTGTGATGACTTGAGCAATAGGACACAGTGGAACATTGCTGTGCCATTTACTGGGTCTGGACCTTGAGAGACATGAAGTTTCTAATTCCTCTCTCTTAGAAGATGCTATTCTTGGAACCCAGCCCGCGAGCTGTGAGGACACCTAAGCAGCCCTGTAGAAAGGCTCACGTGGAGAGGGCTGAGGCTAGGTTCAGCTAACACAAATTTGGCAGCCATATGAACAAGCCGTGTTGGAGCCGGATCTTCCAGCTTCAGTAGAAGCCCAGTTGCTGCTATGTGGTATAGAGACAAACCTTCCCGCTAAGCCCTGCCCACTTTGCAGATTGGAGGGCAACAGGAATGATTTTTGTTATATTCAACTGCCAAGTTTTGAAGTCATTCTTTGTGCAACAGTAGATATCCAGAACAATAAGAGTCTCCTTTTTCTATTCATTTCTGTAGCTGCCCTTAGAGACACTGCCAAGACTAGGCAATGGCTCCAACCAACGCGAGAGCCTCTCAGACGGGGGAGGGTCCTGCTGGAATCTGCCAACCCCTGTATGGCTTGGATGTGTCTATCCGGTTCTTTTCTCTGGCAAGTGTCGTATCCAAATGCTTTCTGTACCTTCCCTTAGCTCCGCCATCCACATTGTTGTCCGCTCTCATTCAGAGCCCACTGATCAGCCAAGCAAGGTGTTTGGGGTCAAGAGCGAGAAGTAGCTTGGAATTTTCAACCTGCTGCTAGTTAGTCATCATACCAACAGAAAGCTTTCATCAAGATTAAAAACTTTTCGGTCTTCCATATCCCCACTTAGGTGATATAAATATGACTTTCAGGGTGTGGCTAAAATCTATGATATTGTTAAATTCTGAGCAGGAATAGTTGACAATCAGCTAAGAGTAAGGAGTGGCCTGTCGGTGGCCACAGGATGGGATCATCCCTTCCTGAATATTGCTAGAGGGTGAGGACCCTCACCATTAGGAAGAGGAAGGAGAGATATACTGAGAAGGAAACATGAAATGGGAAGGGCATCAAAAATACATTTAGGTGGTTTGCCCTAAGGAAGATTGTACCCCTGGGTCCTTAATTGTCAGGCTGATGCCAAAGCATTACTCTGATGAATGGTAATACTCTACTAGCTGACGTAGTAGGATTTTCTCTGTGCCAGATACTGTTGCAACACCCTATATGAATTTAGATTGGTGTATTAGTTAGTATCCCTGGTTTATGCCTGAGGAAACTGAGGAGTCTAGGGGAGGACACTTGGCCAGGGTCACATGGCAAGGAAATACATAACCCAAGTCAGAACCAAGATTCAATCCCAGGGGATCTGGCTCCATCAGCTGTCACTGGCTTTGGCTGACATCTGAACTCTAGTAGGCACCGAGGCTGTGGGGAGACCAGTTTGAGTTCGCAATACTCACATCATGCATCATGTCACACTCATGTCACGTGGGCTAGGAGATTCTCCATTTTTCTTATTGTAAACACATTTTAATCGCAGATATGCGTGCCTTCGTGGGCTGCTTGCAGTCATTCATACAAGGCAGAGTATAAATAAATATACAGAGGTAGGTTATAAAAGCAAATGTAAAAGGCAACATAGTAACTCCGTTTAATGAGAATTAGGAGTTAGGGATCCAGCCCCAGGTCGCCGAGTTCCTAAAGCCTTTACTGTGATGGACAAGGAAACCAAATCACATCTGTATATACAGGCAGTGTTTCTGAGTTTACAGGCATTTTAAACTCTTATTACAGTGGCTTTAAAAATATTGTTTTGTTTTAAAAAAAAAAAATGGATGTCTTCTTTTTTTTTGTGGTCTACAAGCATTTATTGGTTGCCCGTAGAGAGTTGAATGTGTACTTCATGATGTGTTTTGCCAATAGGATAGCCTCCAGCTCAGAGAACCACCTGCTTATGTTGAAACCTACATTTGCATTAGGTTGCATGCATAATTTAAACCGACTGCAACACCTCAAAGAGGCTTAAAAACACATCCATTCTTTCTCCTGAGCAGAAAAAAGTAGACACCGGATAACTGTAAAGAATGTGACCCATTTCAGAGAAAGGGGTATTTAAAAAAAAATCCTATTCGCGTTTCAAAAACAGTGTAGTTGTCTAATATAAATGCAAAGACATTACAAATATTATTTAAAAATTTATGAGCCTACCGTTTAATGCATTCAGAATAAAGTCTGAAGGTTTTTACAGGAAGGCATAAAACAAATGTCCTATATTCTCGCCACTCTGCCTTTTCCCAACGTTTCATATCAGCTGTGTAAACAATGGATACTGAAAAGAGGTGTTGCTGAGCAGATAATGGACTTGAATTAGATAAACTTGGCCTGAGCAGACTGAACATGCCATTGGGATGTATTATTTTTACTTATGGTTTAATCTGATAGCTACTAACTTGAAGTCAATAGCTTTAAGATGTGGAATGAAAAACAGAGCAATTGCCTTTGGAAGAAGGACACAGCAGGGAGGACTGGTGCTATCAGCATGGGAAATGTACGTTTTCTGTATCTTTTGAAGTTTAAAAAAAAAATTCCCTCTATTTTCGGGGGGAGAAATTATTTTTTCGTGAAGCTTTTTACCTCTTAATGAAACTTTTAAATTGGATGTTAAAATTGTTTTTTGAATCTAGAAACATTAAAATATTCTGAATGGCTAGTTCTCATAAAAAATAGTTGCATTTCTATTCAAAATAAGCATGGCTTACCTGGGCCATGATTATTAATTTACTAACTAGATGTATATACATTTTTATTTTGGGTTCCATCAGTATCTTAGTTCAATTTAAGAAAAGCAGGTAAGCATAAAGAGGCAAAATGAGTAGTTCGAAGGCAGAAATCAAAAGGTCTGAGTTTATGACCTACTTTTGCAATTCCTTACTAGCTCTGTGATACGTAATCTCTCTTTGTGCCTTAATTTCTCACAATGAAAAATGCAGATAATGAGACCTACTTTCTCTGTGTCGGGAAGTTATCTTGACAAGTAAATGACAAATTGGGCGGGATAATGTTTGCAAATAGAAAATTGATATACATAGGCAGACACTATTAATTCCTTATAAACCAAAAATTCATTTAAAATATTTATCATGTTACTGCTATATGTAGGGCAGTACACTGGGTTTTGTGACGATTTAAAAAAAATGAATCACTTCCTATAGTCCATTCCAGAAGCTTATAGTAATACAGGATCAGCACACTTCTGTGAAGAGCCAGTAGTTGTGGGCCAAGATTGTCTCAGTTGCAACTGCTCAAATCTGCTGCAGGGCAAAAGTAGGCATTGCGCCAGCTTTTTCTGGAAAGGGCCAGATAGGAAGTACTGTAGGTTTTGCAGGCTGTATCGTTCCTGTCACACCTATTCAGCTCTGCCAGTCTGGTGTGAAAGCAGCCACAGACAATATATAAATGAATGGATATGACTGTGTTCCAATAAAACTTTATTTACAGAGACATGCAATGCAGCGGGCTGCATTTAGTCCACGAGCTGTAGTTTCCTGACCCTGGGACTAATCAGGGAGATGATGTGTACATAAAACTGTAATATGTTGTCAGACGACTAGATGCTACAAATGAAATCAATGAAGAATGAGTGACATCCAGGTGAGCGTTTCAGGACATTGTGGGTTTGAGTTAGGCCTGGAAAGATGTGGTCGCGTTCGGATCTGTAGAGGTGGAGGAGGACATGGCCAGCAGAAAAGGCAGCCCAAGAAAAGGTGTAAAGGTGGAAATAGGAAGAAGGTATTTAATGAAGAGCAAGTAATGTGGCAAATCTGTAGGGTAGAGTTAGAAGCAAGAATTCACCGGAGTGTGGATGTAAGAGAGAAGAAATGTATATAGTCACTTAAACATAAGCTGTATTATTTCTGACCTCCCCCCAACCTCTTTTCTCAAATCTGGGGTTGTTAGAAAAGTTTTTTATTT
>NW_006431911.1:721147-732859 GCF_000325575.1 Pteropus alecto | reverse complement strand
TCATGTTTCTGTGTTGCAGAATCATTTTAGATATTTCTGAAGATATATTGTAA
The DNA here is from genome assembly GCF_000325575.1 of Pteropus alecto. Lineage (NCBI taxonomy): Eukaryota > Metazoa > Chordata > Mammalia > Chiroptera > Pteropodidae > Pteropus > Pteropus alecto. The sequence continues at coordinate 732,806 of NW_006431911.1, read as the reverse complement.
CTTGTCATCATTTCCAGGGGTGGTTTGTTTTTTTTCACAGTGCAACACCCATTACTCATTAATCAGTGAAGAATTACACATAGGTTGGCCTCTCTGAGGATAGAACCATGAGGAGAGGAATGTCTGATTCAGAGCAGGGACCGATAACTCTATATTATCCAACGTGGTGGCCCCTAGCCTCATGTGGCTATTAAAATTTAAATAAAAACTTAAATTCAGTTATTCAGTCCTACTAGCCGCATTTCAAGGGTCCAGTAGCCACTAGTGTCTAGTGGCCACTGTACCAAACAGTGCAGATATAGAACATTTTTCACCATCACAGGAAGTTTTATCGGACCGTGCTGCTCTTAAGAGATAAGAAACAGAACAACCATTAAGCATTGACTTAGAGTCAGTGGGGGCTGGAGATTTAGGTGACAGTTATGATGTTTAGTAACTGGCTCCACTGAAAAATAGAACATTTTCTAAGTATTTCTTTTGCAATGTGTGATATGGGATAATAATAGTATTTACAGGTGGTTATGAACATAAAATATTGCATAGCTCTTTGGAAGCTGTAAAACACTACTTAAATATGACATTGCTGTTATCCCCATGATACCATCTCTATGCATTCAGGCAGTTTCCATTATTTCCTTGTTTGCTCCCATGTACAAAATCGTGTCATTTGCAAATAGTTTTGATTTTTCCTTTTTAAATCTCGGTGCCTTTTATTTCATTTTCTTGTCTTATTGCTCTGGCTGGAAGCTCCAGCACAATGTTGAATAGAAGTTGTGAGAGCAAGCATTCATGTTTGGTTCCTAATCTTAAGTGGAAAGTTTTCAGTCTTTCACTTTCAGTATGATATTACCTGTGGGTTATTCGAAAATGCCCTTTATTGGGTGGAGGAAGTTCCCTTCTTTTTAAAGTCTGTTTTTTGTTTTGTCTTGTTTTATCATGAAGATATGTTGGTCCTTGTTCCCTTCTGCTCATTCAGTTTATTTATTTATCACCTTTTTATAGGTTCTTCACTTATTTTTTTCCTCTTAGCTCCTTATGGGTTGGGAACCAGCTATGCAACCAGTTATACCTAGCATCCGCTAAAGACTCTTGTTTCCCTGACCATCATGAAGTCCAGACAGGAATATGCGGTACCTACATTAAGGCATCTGCTAATGAATCACTGCAGAATTCATGTCCTCCCACAGCAGGAAACATATTATCTTTTGGCAGAAGAACCAAATAGCATTATTGTTTCAAATTTATTATTTTGACATGGGAAAAATGTAGTTAGTTTGTTATTGATGTGGTCGCCTGCTATAGGGGAGAAGAGGACAGAAGATGGAGACAAAAACTAATAAGATGAAGCATGGGAAAGGAAGGGACTGGAAAGTTGGGGAAACTACATGAGCAAAGACGTGCAAGTGCAAATGATCATAGAATATTTAAGAACTAATTAGTTATGAAACTGAACTGTCGTGTATGAGTTCAGGTGTTTCTGTAGCATAAGTAGGTAGCACGTAAGTCCTAGAGGTCCTCCTATAAAACTTCCATTTGTGGACAGATCTAATGATCCCAGATCTGGAATCCTGTTGTTCACAGTGGTCTCGTGGTTGAAAGGGAGCCGTTAATCATCCTCTCGAATTCTAAGGAAATCGTCTCTCAATAGAACCAAAAAATAACTCAATTTCTTTATAATCACCACTTGAGCAATATATTCCAGTGTTTCGAAGCCTTCTCTTTCTTCAAGAAAGGTAAACAGGTTTCTCTGTGTCCTTTTTTTTCATTATATCCCCAACATTCCCTTATTTTCTGTGTGTTAATTGGAGGAGTCATCTAGCCCTTTACATCCATGGTCAAGGATGGATTTAACGGTCTCCCAAAGATCTCACCATTGTGGAGTATGTGGTATACATGATCTCCGGGGCCTTTATGTATTATATTCCTCTTTATCCAGCTCAAAGTTAGGCTTGCTTCGTTTTAGTTGCAATGCTAATTTACTGGCTCATATATAATTTACTTGACCCTAGACTACTTCCTCAAGCTCTGGTGATATCATTCTGTTCTTAACTCCTGTATCAGTAGATGGCTAGAATCAGCTTCTTCATTGCCCATCCCCCTTTTCTGAGACATTTACTGTTTTTACAGCTCCATCTCCCTCCTGCTGTCCAGCCCTCACCAGGCTTCCGCTTCATTCCAAAGAAGCCTTACAAACGTCCTATGGTATGAGAAGCTTAATATGTTATCTCCCCCAAGTGCAAACGCTTTAAAACAGGACATCGAGGAGCGGTGTGGTAGGCAGTTTCTGACATGTCCCCTGATGAACTTTGTCTCTTGGTGTCCACTCGCTTGTGTGATTCCCTCCTCTGGAGTGTGAGATGGGCTTACTGACTTGGTTCTAGTGACTAGAATTTGACAATAGTGATGGGATGTCACTTCTTTCATCGGGTTACAAACGATCATAACTTTTGTCTTGGCGGAGGCTCTCTGTTGCTTTGACTTGCATGCTTTGCCGAAGCAGGCTGCCGTGTTGGGGAGATCCACGTGGCAAGGAACTGAGGACAGCCTCTGACCAAGAGCCAGTGAGTAACCGAGGCCCTCCATTTAACAGCGCACAAGGAACTGAATCCTGTCAACAACCACATGAGCTTGGAAACCTTCAGATAAATTCCCAGACTCTGGGCCGACACCTTGACTTCAGCCTCATTAGAGACCAGGAAGCAGAGGACTCAGCCAGGTGACATAGAAACTGAGAGATGATCAGTGTATGTCGTTTTAAGCCGCTAAGTTTGGGAGTTAATTTGTTATGTCACAATAGACGATTATTAATACCTAATCGAAAGTAATGACTTCTGAATGGAGACCACCCAGGCATCTAGAGCAATATTTTGGAGCGGGAGCTGTCCCCCTGCTCTTAAATATAAGGTCATCTTTACTAGTAGCAGTTAAGAACCTTACAATCCTTTAATAATCAACTCTTCGGGACTCGCTTTGCTCAATTTACAATTAGCATCAGTATATAACCCTGACATAGGTCAGTTTCGGAGGTTATTAGTTTTTTCTTCCTTTACGATTTGACCTAGGTATGTTGTCATTGACCTGCAGCAGGTTTGTGCTCATGCACGTTTCCAGCTTGTCAGAATTATTTCAACTGCTGCTTCTCAGCTGTCGACCACATTCCCCAACTTGGCGTCATTAGGAAAGCCTTACGTGAGTATCGTCTTTAAGCCCATTACCTAAATCACATACACAGAAAAGCATCGTGATGCACTGGAAACCAACCCTTATGGAACTAACCTAATACAAATCATGGATAGTTGTCAAGGATGCCAGACTTGGATTTGGCTGTGTAAGTAATGGCTGTCAATAGAGCCTCCATGTTTCTCTGATACGAAGCAGCAGCAGGAAAAGGAGGAGGAGCTTCTTCAGCTCTATTAGTCTCTCTGCCCAAACGAGAAAGAAGACAACTGCTGCCCACGAAGGACCAATCTGCTGTCCCTCTAACTCCTGGCATTCAGCATTTTATTCCATGAGTACTAAATTACCCATTTGCATGCCATTTAGATTCTGCAATACCAAGCGAAAGCCTACCTGACTTAATAGTTACAAGTTAAATGTTTAATGCTCCATTCTTAGTTGTTCTGTGAGTCTGGAAGCTCATTTCTGTGGGCTCCAATGTTGGACCAGGTCTGACTTTCTGACTGCTCGGTTTCTGTTTTGCAGCGAGGTGGGCCAGGTATTGTGTAGAGCAAAAGATAGTGCTGTTCCATCAGAGTTTGCTGTGAGTGCTTTGAAGGGAGAAGAGTAAAAAGTCTATAGATACAAAAAAAAAAAAAAGAAAATATATTCATATTTGATCGTGTGGGTGTGTGTATACGTTTAAGGAATTCTAGAGAGGGCCATGCCTTGAATAGCTGCCAAAAATACACAGCGTCAAGTGCTCTGTGAATTTACTGAGGGGAAGCAATAGCTACAAGTATTGCAGGCTGTGACAGAGTGGATGAAAAGATCTAAAGGTATAGTCGTGATGATTAAATTGCAGATCTCCCTCCATTTCCCAAACAGATAACGGTATAAAATAATGACATCCTCGATGGCAAAAGGACAAATAAGTTAGCTTGATCAGGATTCCCTGGTCGGACCTGAAGATAGGCAAAGAAGAACAAGAATGGACACATTTTCCTTGCTGCATTTCTGTAAATGGCAGCACCATGCTGGATTTTGGAGGAAAAAAAAAATTGCCTTTTTTTTTTTTTTTTTTTTAAATTAAATAAATTCCAGACAAAAGGATCGATCTTCATGCAAACCGGCTTTGGCAAGATTGTCATCTCCAAGTTTAGGAATTTAAAAAATACAAGTCCACCCATGTTAGAGTTTATTTCATAGTAAATTTTAAACACTTAAGTTTCCAGTTTTGGCTGTTGGGCCATCACCCCAGTTTGAAGGTAGCAAGGAGAGAACACAGTTTTCCCCTCACCTAGTTAATTCCTATTTTTTCCTCCTCAGATTTTACTTATCAGTTAGTTTTTCGTGATTGTCTCATCTTCGCAGTATGGAGATGAGGCTAAACAGTATGGAGGTTCTTCAAAAAATTCCTCTTCTTCAGGTTAGATCACATTGCCTCGTTATGTGCTCTTATATCAACCGGTACTTCTTCATTTTACCATTTCTCAAGGCTTGTCATTGTATAATTTTATAATTATTTCTTTTATGTCTGTCACTTAATAGCTCATATTTATTCTCCCTCTTTTTCATTGAGATGTAATAGACACACAACATCATATAAGGGGTATAACGCATTGATTTTATCATTTATATATTGCAATATGATGAGCACCATGTCCTTAGCTAATACCTCCATCACATCACATAATTATCATTTCTTTTTTGTGGTGAGAACATTTAAGATCTAGTCTCTTAGCAACTCTGAAGTATATAAAACAGTATTGTTAACTATAGTCACAGTGTTGTGTATTAAATCTCTAGAACTTAACTCATCTTCTAATTTCAAGTTTACTTCCTTTGACCAACATCTCCCCAGTACCTGACATTCTACCCCGTTTCTACAAATTCGGCTTTTTGAGATGCCTCAAATAAGATCCTACAGTATTTGTTTTCTCTGTCCGACTTATCTCACTTAGCACAATGCCCTCGAGGTCCATCCGCGTTGTCACAAACGGCAGGATTTCCGTCTTTCTCGTGGCTGAATCCATTCATCTGTTGATGGACACAGGTTGTTTCCATATCTAGGCTATTGTGAATAATAGTGGAATAAACACGAGAGTGCAGTTATCTTTTTTGAGATCCTGTTTTCATTTCCTTTGAGTATATAACCAGAAGTGAGACAGCTGGATCATATGGCGGTTCTCGTTTTAATTTTTTGAGGAACTTCCATACTGTTTTCACAGTGGCTACGCTACTTTACATTCCCACCGATGGTGCCCAAGGATTCCCTTTTCTCTGTATCTTTGCCAACATTTGTTTTTGATGATAGTCATTCTAATAGATGTGAGGTAATATCTCATTGTGGTTTGGATTTGCGTTTCCCTAATGGAAGTGATGTCGAGCATCTTTTGATGTACCCGTTGGTCATTTATATGTCTTCTTTGGAAAAATATCTATTGAGGTTCTCTCCCCATTTTTTTGATCAGATCGTTTTTGTTATTGGATCGTATGAGTTTTTTAAAAATGTTTTTGGGTATTAACCACTTATCAGCTGTATGGTTTGCAGATACTTTCATTCTGTGGATTGCCTTTTCATTTTGTCGATTGTTTCTTTTGCTGTGCAGAAACTTTTTAGTTTGATGCGGTCCCACTTATTTGTCTTTGCTTTTGTTGCTTGTGTTATTGTCCCTTTGTCCTATGTAAAATAACTTTTGTTTCGGGCACACATTTTCCTATTGAAAAATCTACATTTCCAAGGCTCCTAGGTATTTATAGCTAGCTGGCAGGTGACATAATTCAAAACCAGGTAAAATGAAAAATTGAAGAACATTCAGGGAATGTTCTAGGTAAAATGAAAAATTGAAGAACATTTAGGGAATGTTCTTTAAAATGGCAGTCGATACAGCCCACTTGGGCGCCTTTTGCTTATCACACTTCTTTTCCTGCTTAAGGCATAATCACAATGTCGGAAGATAAGCAGCCACTTTGCGACCATGAGGCAATAAGCATTAGCTGAAAGCCATCTACTATGCTAGGCTGAGTGAAAAGATAGATGCAGAATGGATTTCCCAGTTGCATCACAGAGCCACCATACTCGTTGGGACTTTATTTTAACACAAGAAAAGTCACTGCTTTTTCATTGCCTTTTATTTATTTATTTTTTTTAAGTTTCTCTTTACAGAAGGATAAGCAAAGAAGGAATGATATTGACTACTTAGAGAAGAGAGTTGAGTTTCTTTAGACTGGGGAGTGACATGAGGGAAGGTTATACTCTTTTGTAGGAACTCATGACCGAAGAAGTCTGTAGAAAGGAAGAAAGTTGAGGGTGAGGCAGAGATACCACTAGAGAGAAATGGGAAAGTGCTCATTATGAATGAGTGGGATCCAAGGAAGTGGAAGGGAAATTATGAGAGTCTGTGGGATATTTAATGCACCTGTTATTGAGTGTGGTTGAGTTCAGGAGAGAGGTTTGATGCGGTCAGTACCCTTATGTGCATTAAGCAGATCCGAGTGCATTAAATGCGGACTGAATTGATTTTACACAACTACCCTCTGCCATCTTTTTAGAAGAGTAATGACTGATGCAACCCTGCAAATGTGTTTCTCCGGAAAAGCTTTTGGGGAAGAGAGGTTTATTTTACCCAATCCCTTTCATCTGTGTTATGGATTACTTAGTATGCTTACTTGACGTTGACAGTTACACTTCTGGCCATTATTAAGCAGAGGAAGGTTGAGCACTATCCTATTCAGGTCAATTTTTTCCCCATACTTAAATATATAGCATATAACTGCCAAGAAATGGAAACCCGCTTTTGCAAGGTGAGCTTTACAGGCCACGGCACAGTCCACGGCAGGCAGCTCACAACTCCTCCCCGCCCCACGTTCCTTCTTCCAGAGAGATCTTCCCAAATGATTCCTACTGTGGCTGCCAGACTGTTGCCACCAGGGAAAGGCCGGGCCTTCCCACGGAGCAGGCCAGAGCCTCTCATAGGAGGCGAAGTCTGGTCACGCTTTTCCAGCGCTTGATCTGATCTCCTGAGTTTTACACTGTTCCTCTATTTTCTTCATTCGCCAGGCCGTTGTTCACCTTGGACTAGGCCTTGCCCCATATATCAGTACTATTTATATCCTCCTGCCTCCTGCCAATTGACCTAGCTTTAGAATCTTTACTCGCCCTGATCTTGGATAGTCGTGTGTACTTCCTTACTGGCTTGCCTCGTGGCTTCTGATCCATTTCCTGCTCTGGCTTCCCATGCTTGCTCCATCGATAATTGACACCCTGCCTCTGCCTCCTTGGTTTCTTGGCTGCGCCCTTGCAACTCCTCGAGTTCTTTCATAGGGCGAAAAGCAGAAAAGCAGAAAGGCAGAAGGTTTGATAGGAAATTTTTATGAGCCCATCACCTGCACAGATCACAGCCATTCGGTAGAAGCCTGACTTCCTGCCTGTGACTGTGTCCCTTTCTCAGCCAGTTAGAAACAAGTTAATCCCTGGAATCTGATTTTATATGCAGGTGGCTTCATATGGCCACATTTCAAACTCTTAGCGATCATTCCTTTTGCCTGCCTGCCTGCCTTCTCTCGTCTCTCTCTCTCTCTCACTCTCTCTCTTTCTCTCTCTCTCTCTCTCTCTTTCCCCTTTTCTCTCCATCCCTCCCTTCCTTTCTTCTTCTCTATATCCCTCCCTTATCTCTCTCTCTCTCTCTCTCCCTTCCTTCCTACCTTCCTTCCCTGCCTTCATTCTTTCCTTCAACACTTTTATCTCAAAGGAACATCAAACTCAGTCCTTCACAGAAGAGCTCGTTCAGGCCAAATCAATGGTCAACGAACGTTCAAGGGTCTATTGCCTGCAAAAAGAAGAGGTTTATGGTACAAAACTTTTACTTTTCTCCTATATACTTTAAAAGATATGTTTTGTATTCATATTTTATTTTTGAGAACAATTTAATGTGCACAGCAAAATTCAGGGGACAGTACAGGGATTTCCCATATACCCCCTGGCCCACACATGCATAACCTCTCCCATTATCAACGTCGTCCCACCAGAGTGGCACATATGTTACAATCAGTGAACCTTGCTGACACCTCATAATCACTGAAAGTGCAGAGTTTAGTTTACAGTTCGTGCTTAGTGTTGTGCACTCCGTGGGTTTGGACAAATGTATAATGGCACGTGTTCATCATTATCGTATCATACAGAGTACTTTCATTACCCTAAAAATCATCTGTTCTCTGCCTATTTCTGCCCTCCTTGCCCCTGGCAACCACTGATCTTTTTACTGTCTCCGGTTTTGCCTTTTCCAGAATGTCATGTAGTTGGAATCACACAGTATGCTGGCTTCTTCCACTCATAAATATGTGTTTAAGATTCCCCATGGCGTTTTATGGCTTGATGGTTCATTCCTTTAGGTGCCGAATAATAATCTGTTGTCTGTATGCAGCACAGATCATTTACCCATTCACCTCCTGAAGGACGTTTTGGTGGGTTCCAAGTTTGGCACTTATGACTAAAGCTGCTATAGACAACTGTGTACAGTTTTTGTGTGGACATACATTTTTAACTCCTTTGGGTGAATTCCAAGGAACATGATTATTGGATCATATGGTAAGAGTTTGTTTTATGAGAAATCACCAAACTCTCTCAAAGTGGCTGTACTGATTCACATTCTTACCAGCCATGAAGGCGAGTTCCGATTGTCTCACATCTTTGCCAGGATTTGGTGGTGTCACTGTTATGGATTTTGGCCATTCTAATAGGTGCGTAGTATTCTGTACATTGTTTTGTTTTGCAATTTACTTCCTATTGACAATGCTTTTATTGATTCTGGGAATGGAAACTAAGTGGTAAGTGGTCACTGGTGGTTCAAATTCAAATCTGCAGGTCTTGATCCTCTCCCAGGTGTTTAAGTGTAACAAAAAAAAATCAAAGACTCAATACGTGTAAAGCACTTTGGAAAGAGTCTGGTGCAGTATAAGCACCATGCAGTCGTTTGCTCTTTTAAAAACCTTTTTGCTATTATTTTAACTAAAAGTTCACATGCGTCCGTGGGAACTGCTGTGGGCATGCTTGCTGTGAGCCCACTGGGTAGCACAGGAAAGTCGCTGAATTAAATCTTTGTTGGCAGGTAGGCCCCACTCATTCTTTGCTAAAAGACACACGCCAAAGATTTTCAACACTGGGATTTTTCTCGAAAGTGGATCAGAAGATGAACTACTTAGAGATTCAGTCAGCACCTTCTCTTCTCCCTTACAAGGAGCAGCTCAGTTCCGGGTCATTCTGTGTCGTTAAATCAACATGGTGCTGGGCTGGGTCACGGTGCACCAGGTCTCCCGTCATGCTCGAGGCATTATCAGCGTGGTTATGTCTCTGAAAGCCCTGATCGATATGTCTCCTTGCTGTCTCCCTTAGGACCAGGCTCTTTTTTGTGCTGATGACTTTAATCACAGCATCCTGTACAGTTTCTCCCAACTCAAGCACGAGTCGGGTACCAACAACGTATTTTCTCTTCAATCAGTTCAGCCTTGACTTCCAGGAGGTTTTTTCTGTTCAGATTCCTTATGAGAGCAAATCAGAGTCGAATAGGCACCCGTGGGTTCTCGTACAACCGGATCCCTCTGCTTCCCTCCCATAGTCCCTCGCTCCCCACCGGCACTCACAGCCTTGATGCCTCTCTCTGTGCCTTGACACCATCAGAACAAATCTCATCTTGTCCTTTATCCCTGTTTGAACTGGCAATCACAAATTCAGACTCCTCAAGTCATCTCTCATCTCCTGGATTCATTCCCAAGCACATGTCACCTGTTCACTGGATTTTTAATTTCCAACCCTTTCCCCTACTGCTCATCTACTTTATTTTTCTAAATCACCACTGCTTATAATTTCTTTAGTTGTTTATTATCCGTCTCCTTCCACTAGAATATGATGTTCGCGAAGGCAAAGACTTGGTCTTCTCCATGTCTCCCTAGTGCCAAGAACAGTGCCTAGCACATGGTAGAAACTCGAGAGAGAACTGTCGAATGACTCTACTGGTATTGGACATTTTGAGAAAAGATTCTCAGGACGTTATGCTCCCTCATCTGCCTTCAGGAGTTCTGCTCCGTTCCTTCTTTTTCAGCATTAATTAATTCCCTTTAAATTTCTATTCGGGGTCTGTTTAGTTTGCCATTCCCGTCATTGTCATAACTACAGTGATCACCCTCTTGAGGGTCCTGCCTCAGCCTGTCTTTTCTTGGTTGAGATGCTCGCTCTCTTTTTTCCTTGATGCTTTTTTTGGGAAGGCAGTAATGGAAAGGGCAGAGCTGGGAGACTGCTTTCTTTTGAAAGTCACGTAACTACGCTCAAGCCACAAAATTTGGCTCGCTTCTGAAGATCTTTTTTCTTCTAGTTTCTTTGTACTAACACAGACAGATCTGAACACCATTTGGCAGTATTCCCTGTCATTTTCTTTCCCATTTCCATTTCTTTGATCTGTAATCTACATTTTAGCTAAGGTCTGAAAGATTGTCTTTTTTCAGCACTCCTGTGTAGGTAGAATTATAGCTATCATTTTTGCCTACGGTACATTCATATGTGTGTGTATTTGCATGTATGAATGTGGGTGTATGTATACACACTCATACATATATGTTACATGCATAACACTCATGCATGTGCACATACACATGTATACCATCTTACAAATGAGAAAACTGAAGTTCAGAGAGAAAGTTATGGTTAAATACCTGCTCCAAGATGACTCAGAGTTCAAGTCAAACTTCTCAGAAGGAGAGTCTACCCTCCCTCACTGTCCCCCTTCTCTCTTTACTCCATTTAAACCGACTCCCTTTAAAATCACTCTTCAAAGGTTGCCAAATCTTGTCCATTTTTTTTCATTTAAATTTTTTCACTATAAAATATTTCAGACATATAGACAGAAAGAAAATAATATCTGGAATATTCATGTGTCATCCTAGATTTGTTTCAAACTTTGTAAAGGAATAATACATTACAGATAAGGTGATATCGACTGTATACTTCTCCCTGATCACATTACCACCTCCCCAGAGGTAACTGCTTTCATGAATATTTAAAAATAATTCCAATGCTTGCTTTTACATTATTCTTATTACAAATGGATTTATATTTAGTTTTCGATATTTAAAAAATTTTAAACGATATCTCCATCTTTGTAACGATTGCCTACTTGACACCTGTTCTTGGATATCTCAGAGGCCACTGAAGTTCAAACTTAGGACACGTTTAAAAAAAAAAAGGGAACTCTTCATTTTCCTGTCTAAATCTGTGGTAGAGAGTTTCTCATTTGGTCCCCAGTGATCCTGCCCCCACCTGCTAGTGTTCACATGTTTGTGTCCTCCCCTCTCCTTGAGAGTGAAGTGGACCTAGCGACTTGCTTCTTTCTAATAGAGTATAGCAAAAGTGATGGGACGTCACTTCCAAGGTTAGGTCACAAGAGACTACTTCCATCTTGCTTGCATTCTCTCTGGCTTCTCTTACTTTCTCACTCTGACGAAGCCACCT